>NC_092614.1:8712500-8837500 GCF_047663525.1 Anas platyrhynchos
GGTAGTCTACGGATCACTTTGGCTTAGGAAGAGAAGCCTGGGCTTTTCAATTTGGTCATTCAGAGCAACTTCATTACCACTTTAGTCCCTTCACCCTTTCTCCTTGTGAATACCAAGCACCCCTTCAACACACAAACTTGATGTTACCCCTTCGTCTACCACCCCTTGCACTTTTAACAGCTGGAACTGTTTACAAAGACTCAGCAGTCCTGAGAATTTAAACATAACACGGATCTATCTTTCTTTACCTGCTGAAACAGAGGCGTTTTTTTCTCTGGTCCGTCAGGCATTCCCTCTTTTAATTCATCTCCAGAAACCAAGGATGCATCGTCATCACTGTCGAACGTATCATCTTGTAAAATAGGATTTAAATGGTCTGAAAGACAAAAGAGGTTTGTTAACTTTCCTGAATAGCCTTTGTCTCGTTCTCTTACATGAATACAGCTTCTAAATCAGTGCCAAAACCCTTTCTTCATTTGAGAGCACACACTGAAAGCTATTTCCTAGAGTTCATCCCACCACAGATCTAAGGAGATGGCACAAGGCCCTACAAAGCTGTACTAAGTCCCACTGATGTGTACGTATAAGGTACGCTACTCTTGGTGATTTTTTTCTCCCCCTTAGAATAAAGGAGATTACAAACAATTTCCGCAGTTGCTAAATAGCTAAAAAAAAAAAAAAAAAAAAAAAGACCATTTCTTTCTGGAGGAGGTTCCCACAATGAAAGCACAGGGATTAAGGGTGTGATGGCCACAGAATTCCATTCATCTAGTAAATATCAATGCTAATTGATCTCACGTGCACATGTATAGTACGATCCACAAACATTTAAATTAGGAGACTGGTTAAAAACGATGATAGCTAAAACAATATTTAGTTTAGACCAGTTATACTTGTATCCTGGTCCCGACATTCTTCAGAAAGGAATTAGAAACATTGACCTAGAAATGCTTCCCCTCCAAATATCTGAGTTTTGATTTTTTAAAGAAAAATAGGTGCCTTATACTTCAAACCTCAAGTCAACCTCTACAAATGCTAATTATCTTAGCTGCCGTCAGAAGCAGGATGCTTCAGTAGAGAACGCATCGTCCTTTACTGTGTATTGAGTCATTCAGGGCTTCCATTTGGCATTTCAGTTTCGAATCCAGAATAAAACCTATGTGTTATCTTCCAGACATGCCCAAAAGAAAGACATGCACATGCAAATAATAAAATTCTACCATCATTATGTCTGAAAGGTTTAAGTTGATTGCACAAACCACAAGTTTTTGCTTTAGCAGAATTATAAAGAAGTGGATGCTGTGGTTATACCTTGCTGTCGGTCCTCCTTTAGTGCGAGCTGTGCATGCGGGAAGATCTTCTGCACAACTTGTAAAATATTCGCTCCTGATCTTTTAAAAAGTGGCTTGAAAATGGGTGATAGTGCTTGTCCGGGTGAAGCCACGATCCTGTTTGATGCCGGAACAACCTTCTTCAGAGCCATGAAAAAGTCCTTTGCTTTTATTTTAATAGAAGCAACCTCTCCCTACTTGCATAATATAATGCTTTTTTTTTTTTTTATATATAATGCTTTTTTTTTGCTTTTATTTTAATAGTAGCAACCTCTCCCTACTTGCATAAATCTGAGGATAGCATCGACGTAGAGAGCACAGCGCAGCTTCAGTACATAAAGTTTTAGCTTGTCCCAAGTTTTCCTTAAAAATACCAAGAAACAAACAAACCAAAAAGCAAGCAAACAAATAAACAAACAAAAAAAACCCAGTCCTTCCTCAAAACCCCTCATCTATTAATACGCTTTTCTTACTTGCTCAACTTTCAAGTATTTTACAGTTATTTAATATACACTCTGCATTTTCAACCACGAAATTGAATATTTCTTATTTGTTATACTGAACTTTTTCTAGGAACCTACAATGAAAGAAAAGGCATTTATAGCTTCAATAACAAGTTTCCAAACTACGGGACCTAATGACCCAGAGGAAAATACTGTAATGAAAAATTTATCCAGAAACATTTCTTTGTTGTCCAAAAATCTTCTCTAAAACTTAGCAAGCTTTCATTGTGACAGTCTCATTACTTCATCACATTTGCTTTTCAGGCAGTAAATTCACAGAAAGCACTTCTGGCACAATGCTTCAAATTGCTACAATTACTATAAAGAAGAAAATAATTATGACTCAAACTACTACCACCGATCCGGGGCACAATCAAATGCAAACACGTCCCCTATTCATTCAGAAGTGAAGGATTGAGACCAAAAACACAACTTCATGATGAAAACGCCCAAGTGGACTAAATAATTAAGCAAACAGGTACAACTTTGGGAATGAAAGGTTTGATTATAGAACTAACTACTTGGTGGTATCATCCTGACCATATATATCCAGTACCAGATTTGCCCTCCATGGAACAACGCAGTGTCTCCACATATCACTCTTTTGTTCAAGTTGTCAATTATTTTTTTTTCCTATAAAGTTGGACTTTGCCATGGTAGAACTAACGTTGAATTTAAGTTCTCACCTCTTTATTTGGCAAGTTGAAGAGGAACTCTCTGCCAAAGCGTCCTGGTCTTCGTAAAGCAGGATCTATAGAATCCAGTCTGTTGGTAGCTCCGATTACCACGATCTCCCCTCTGTTATCTGTGCCATCCATAAGCGTCAGAAGAGTTGAAACAATGGAACTAATAGAAAAATATAGTTTTTATTTACTGGTTCAGTAAATTTTGTTACATTCCACATGACTTTCTTGATGCCGGAACAACCTTCTTCCTAGTAGTCATTCAAAAGTGGGAAAAAAATAGTCTACCAAGTCGGGTTTTTTTTTTTGGTTTGATAATAAATCTGCAGACTGGTAAGTCATCAAGCACTTCAAGACTGTTTGAAATAATCTCTACATTAATGGAAAAGGAGTACTGCACACTTCTGCTCAGGAAGAAAATCACGGAAAATGTTCCATGATGTTCCCTCGTGCTTTGGTAATGCTCTTTCTCAGTGTTTTTAGTCTTGTCCTTTCTACCTTGGCATCTCTCTGCAATAGCTGAGGAGGAAAGCTTTTTAGAGCTACATTCAGTGTCACACTTGAGAGAGGAATTTTGCCGCAATTTCTCACCAGGCTCAGAAGTCTCTTTGCCATACAAAACATTTTCATTAGAAATGAGGTCACGTTCTTTTGATCTTCTTGGTTTCTCCTTGTCTCCACCGTCATCACATTGGTACTGTGCGAGGTATTCATCCTTCCCAGTAGATTTCGGAGGGTCCGCGACACTGCACAAAATAAAATCACATTTCTCACTTCTGCTGAAGGACGTGAAGATTAAGAGTAAAACCTTCCAAAGGCAAACAAACAAACAAAAACCTCCAGACTACAGGAACACTCGCAAAGATATGCCATTTAGAAACCTCTCCTGCGATAAGGACACCTTCTCCAGCTCCCAGAGAAAGTGTTTTTTCCCCTCTTGCTTCTGAAGCCATTGCACTAAAAAAGCACACGCATCTGTCTCCCTCCACATGCTGCTGCTCTGAATAAGAGCCAGAAGATTCAAAACCACCCTATTTGGTCTCCCCACATAGCCGAAAAAAACACCAGTTGAAACAGAGTTTTCTACCTCTCTCCCAAGAATTTACATTCACGTATCCTGTGACTGCAAAAATAGAAGGCGGGGCTCAGGAGGAACAGCCAGTGTTGGAAATGAAAAAAAGCAGCCTGTTTCTTCAGAGTCTTAAGCCTATTCTACTAGGAAAACAAAACAAAACAAAACAAGAGGAGAGGAGAACAACAGCGGGAAATTTACCTATTCTCCAGGTGTTCAATTGCAAAGCCTCCGCTGGAGGATCAACAGCTGTGAATTCAGCGTGCTTGGGAGAATTCAGATCTACGTCTGAACCACAACTATTTCAGTAGCATCACTAACTTATGTTACTCTGAAGAAGCAGTCAGCACCGTTTCTATGTTAGGAAATAGCTGAACACAGTCTGTTATTCACAGGAATTATTCAGGCAGGCTTCTTTAGGAAGGCTGGGTTTCACTAGAACATTACTAGCCTGTAAGCCTCATGGCATCACCTTCCATCTTGACTGCTAAACCTCCTTGCTCCCTACTATCTTCTTTGCCAAGATACAGCTGTCCACGTTTACTTTTCCTACTTGGCTGGACTGAATTTAAGAAGGGATCTTGCAACTCTTCCTCTTGTTTGCCACTTAATCATCACACCAAATGAAAACTATTTGCCTTTCACCTCTTTATTTCAGGCATTCTTTCCTAGTGGTCATTTAAAAACGGAAAGAAAAAGTCCATCAGCTTTTTTTTTTAATATCCAGCAGACTGTTAAGTCACCAAGCACTTCAAGACTGTTGGAAATAATCTCTACATTAATAGAAAAGGAATTCCTCAAACACACTGCGGCCGCTTACCTTTAATACACTCGTTGGATGAGACGGAGGTGTATTTCTTGCTTTCGCCTGCACTGGAAGGCTTCCCTTCCTTGTAAGGTTGTTTACTGCTCTCACTTCTGCATTGCTCACATGAAGAGCCATCTGGAGGATGGGATTCTTCCTTCTTCTCCCGTGTTATCTTCTGGAAACGAGGATCTAAGTGTTCCAAGGAGCCTTTCACTTTCCTGCTGTTTCTCTTTTTTCTTCTTTTTCTTCTCCTTTTTCTTCTTGTTTTACGCTTGGGATTGGCATTGTCAAAGTGGAGCACACAGAAACACAAATCGTGAAGTCTGAAAGAAACATGCAAGTTTAAAAGAGAAAAAAAGATGTGGCACTTGTTGCCTATATGAAACTTTATTTATTTTACCACAGGTGATGATTTGCAGCATGTCAGCTATTTTGTGGTGCTTTGTGCACACGCAACTTACTTTAGATGTAGCAAACTTAAGCCCTCAGATTGGAGGACCATAGGTCCTGGTTTGTACACAGATCATTAACAATGGCTAGCTCTGGAATACGTGCAAGCAGAAAAAAACTTTTAACCTAATCCAGAATGGTGTACGGATGTGTTTCCAACTATGTGGTCCAAAGCTAGTGCTCTGAAACAATTCAGCAATAGCTTTCCTATCTTCACTGATCAACCTAACAACATGATCCCCAGCCAGCTGATGCTATCTAAGTAACTTAGAAACTACCAGAAAAAAAAAAAAAAAAAAAAAGAAGAAGAAAAAAAGAGAAGAAAAAAAAAAGGAGAAAAAAAAAAAAAGAAGGAATACATGAGAAGCACCCAGAAAAGAATTAGGATAAAAAATGCGGAGTATGCTGGAATCCTTGCTTACTTGGAATCCTTCTCTCCATGTTTATCCTTAGACTTCTTTTTCTTCTAGAACTTGTGATATTTTTGCATTTTTTTCACCACCTAAAAGCTCCTTTTCTATCTTTCTGTCTTTCCTTTCTATTTCACTTTCACTACCTTCTGCTCGGGTACATTTTCTTTTTCTGTTTCCTTCTGTTTCATTTTTCTGGCGACAGTTCTCCAAATGAGCTGACACAGGTGGAAGCGCATGTCTTTCACGAGAATGTCTTCCAGAATGTTGCTGAGATACCGAGCAACGATGCAAGTCTGCTCGGGGTGTGCTAAAGCGACGTCCATCTTCATCTCTCAAGAGGGAACCGTGAGGCCATCCACTTTTGTAATGATAATGCTTATGTGACCTGCCGTAGTAAGTTGCAGTCCATTTGTCAAAGGCTGCATCGCCGTGAGAGAACTTTCTCTCTCTACTGTCTCCTGTCGCATGAGGTGAATAGTAATCACTGTAATAGCTACATCTTTCCCACCTCCGTGCTTCATCTCGATAGTATCTTTCTCTGCTCCAACTTCTTTCCCCTTTGGATCGGTAATATCTATTGCTACCTTGTTCTGATCTTCCTCCGCTGCCAGATCTGGACTTTGAATATTTGACTGCTCTTCTGCCATTCTCAGGGCTGTTTCTTTCACCAGGGAAAGATCTGCACCTGCTTCCCTCCCAGTGCTCCTGCTTGTGACGCTTTTGATGAACAACTTCCACGCTCTGAGAACACCTCCTCTTGCTGGAAGGACCTGCTTTTTGACTCTCCTTCTCTTCACTAGGAGCATGTTCCCTCTTGCTTTGGTAATGCTCTTTCTCAGTGTTTTTAGTCTTGTCCTTTCTACCTTGGCATCTCTCTGCAATAGCTGAGGAGGAAAGCTTTTTAGAGCTACATTCAGTGTCACACTTGAGAGAGGAAGTTTGCCGCAATTTCTCACCAGGCTCAGAAGTCTCTTTGCCGTACAAAACGTTTTCTTTTGAAATGAGGTCACGTTCTTTTGATCTTCTTGGTTTCTCCTTGTCTCCACCGTCATCACATTGGTACTGTGCGAGGTATTCATCCTTCCCAGTAGATTTCGGAGGGTCCGCGACACTGCACAAAATAAAATCACATTTCTCACTTCTGCTGAAGGACGTGAAGATTAACAGTAAAACCTTCCAAAGGCAAACAAACAAACAAAAACCTCCAGACTACAGGAACACTCGCAGAGATATGCCATTTAGAAACCTCTCCTGTGATTAGGACACCTTCTTCAGCTCCCTGAGAAAGTGCTTTCTCCCCTCTTGCTTCTGAAGCCATTGCACTAAAAAAGCAAATGCATCCGTCTCCTTCCACCTGCTGCTCTGAGAAAAAAGGCATAGGGGCGAGCGGGGAACAGCCAGTGTTTCTCCAGACAGTGGAGAAAAATGGAAAAACATTCTATGAAGGAACACAAGTTCTCCTTGAGGCACCAACCTGCATCAGAGTGATATGCTCAGTGCTGATCATTAGTTCTGTTCGTAACGCTGGACATACAGCATGGAATTGTACTAATTTAAATCCTTCCATTAAATACTATTAGTAGACAGATAAAACCGTAACGAACTTCCATAAGGTCTTGTCTTAATCAGACTGTGCTCATTTTACCTCGTTTCCTCTGACAAGCTGTTCAGCTGGCTGGCTGTGAGGGACTCCGTGATGATTTCTCGATTGACTGAAGGCATAGCTCCAGGCATCTGCAATCAAAACGCACAAGTCAGCAGACAAAAAAATACTATTTGTAGTAGTACTGAGGACTAGTCTTGTCAGAATTTCTCCATTAAATGGTAAGCAAGACCGTTTTGAGTTGTATGCATTATCTACACTTCAAAGATAACCCCAACTCACCTCCCAAAATCTACTTTATGAAACTTAGGAATTTTTATCTCAGCTGAGCTTAAGTTGACAAGTTCTAATGTAAGCTCAGGTCTGCAAATTCTAATGGGATAATACCACAAAGTCTTACAATCACATTTGTGCTGTGTTTTCTCAGTATTTCACCTGAATTAGGAACACAATAAACACTCCCGAATACATCATAGGTGAGAAATTCTCGATGGAGCAAATCTATGTTTCAAGCAATCCATTTGTTTTAGAAAAGAACATCTCAGAAGGTTTAACAGGTTCAACTCGGCAAGTGGAATCATCAAGTTTCAGTCCGTTTTCTTTCGATTCATTAACTAACCTAATAGCACCATTTAGTGAATCGGTTTTTGGCAGCTCATGCTGGGATCTTCCTTCGTCAGCATTCTGACAGGAAGAACCGGAATGCTGCAATGTACGGACTACCTTTCCAACCAAAATTCCATTAGAGGACATTGCATTGCAATTCCTTTTAAATAAGCCCTTTGACTCCTCCTCAGATTTTCCTGAAGATTCTGCACCGTAAGGGACTGTGTTATCAGAGCTGAGTTTAGGATTTTCATTCACTGTTGGCTCCACAAAAATCTCATCAGAAACTTTTTTGCTTGTTTGCATTTGCTTCATTTGCATTACCGAATTTGTAATTGTGGATGAAGGAACAGCCTGGTAGAGATCTTCGTCCTCCGCAGCACTGCTAAGACAGTCAGGCTGTGACACAGTCCGACGAGCAGGCAATTTATTGTGAATACTGGTGGTGATCTTCTGTTTTCTTGACGGATCAGTAATTGAAGGCCTGGTAATTGTCTGGTTTTGAACACAGGCCATCGGTGGTGCTGAAGATGGCCTTTTTAGGGTGACACCAGTGGTCTTTGCGTCCTCTTTTATGGATCCATTTCCATTGGTCTTTGCGTCCTCTTTTATGGATCCATTTCCATTTAAACGGCTTGAATTCTGTATTTAAAAAGAAGAAATGGCAAGATGGATTAACGCAAACACTGCATTTAACATTTTGAAACACAAAACTCTCCTACTGAGTATTTCTACAAATGGTCTTAACACCTACAAAGAAAAACACACTGCCCTTTAAAGATAAATGCAAGTCCAATAAGCGTATTCAATTCCTGCTTTTGGTTTACAGCCGATTGGAATCAAATTAACATCATCTTTGAAAACCAGCCAAACAACTTAACATTACCTGCTGCTATTCCCAAATATATTTATTTTCCCCTTTAAACATACCCTGAAAAGCCTGAAGTAATTGTTCTGGTGCTCAGGAATAAGACAATTAGTTTTCCCTGTCTTAGCTAAAGTGACGACGATAGGAAAAACAAGTCCTCTTTTAAATGATTCGAGGATTAGTACACTCTGCTTAAATTGTCAAAGAGCGTAGCTCTCTGTGCTTTAGAAAGCTGTCTTGGAGGTATAAAGTAATGGATGCATGGCTGCACAATTTAGCAGTAACCACTGTTTGAATGACTCTGGCTGTAGCATGAAGGCTGTGAAGAAAGCTGCAGCATGGGAAGGAAAACAAAACTAAGATGCTGAAAACCAAACAAAAAACCCCACACCAAACCCCAAACCCACTAGCAGTTTGGTGCCGTTACCTGCCCTCCCACTTCCCTGAATTACCTTAATCATATGAGGAAGAAGTCGTGGTCCCATAAATCCAGCCTGCTTACTATTAGCCCCCTGCTGACCAGGAGGGAATGAACAGGGATAAGATGGTGCTGGCAAGTAAAACGCACGTTCTCCAAGTGTCAAATCATAGCGCCTTCAGAAAAGAGCAGTGATCGGAGTTTAGTTTTTCTTTCAGCCTACTCTTGGATTAAATCCCATCCTATAATTTTAGAGGAACAGTTCATACGATATGGAAGCCTTCTCTACAGAAGGCTTCGCCAAGACTACAAACTGAAAAGGAGAGAACAGTCTTCCTACTAAGACTATCACTTTCAGAACAATAATTCATTCTTACACGACAGATGACCTTCATTTTTCTCCTTCTCTAAATTAGCCAGCTACAGGTAACACATAGATAGCAATTTACACAAGTGCTGCAGTTTCAGGCCAAGCAACAAAAGATAATAAATGACACAGAGAATTTCAGGTTAGACAGAACTGAATTAGACAAATAATAATCTTTCCCTGGGATAGCAAGAAAAACACTTGCAAAACAGAAAAATATCAATAACAGGAAAGTAAATCTCTTCTGAACACATGTTAAGATTTGTTATTACCTGATATAAAAAAGTATGTAAGCTTGCTGACCAAGAACTCTCTTAATGTCAGTACGGACTACTTTAGCATCATTCATCTGATACCAAAGTCCATTACCAGCCTGCAAACAAAGACAACCATTTCTTTAGGTGAATTGCACGTGTTCCAAATGAAATCACGGATAGGAACAAAATACACACGTGTCAAATAAAAATATAATGAAATCTTTTTCCCTAGAAACAGTAGCTGCTAGTCACGCTTTCACTGGTTTGCCAGCCCAACCTTTACCCTGTTAGAAATGCTGTTGACTTCTACCTTTACATAGCATATATAGTGTCCTGAGTGACAGCTGACACCATGATGTACCAGCACCGCGTATAAGGCATAGAGCAGTGGTTCTCCCATTGACTGTGACATGTAGGCTCTCAGGTCCAAATACTCCGGATATTTCACCTCCTAAAGAGAGACCAAGAAGACAGAAAAATTATCCCAGAGTACTTCGTGGACTAGCCAGAGAAAAACACTTCCAAAAAACACAGACTAGAATTTATTTCTAGAATATATTTCTAGAAGATATTTCTTGATTCACTACAAATAAGTCTTCCCATAAACAATGTTTAAGACTAGAAGTTGCAGAGAACTGTTTCCTGATGAATCAGCCTTCTCAGAGAAAAGCATATGCTTCTTGTCAAGCGGGAACTTTATTGATATTAAGAGAAAGAATAAGCCATAGTCGTTAGTCTACAATTACTGTCTGAAAATATAAACAACTTTCAGCTTTGGGGGATGTCCCATTACACGATGATATAGTTGCATTACAGTGGTAAATATACCTTGTTGATCTTTCCACCTGTGAAATCTGCAAATCTTTTCAGTGATATTGTGAGAACCTTGGAAGAACGGTGTATGGTAAATCTCTTGGATGCAGGAACCATCTTTTTACACCTTAAAAACAAGCAGAGATAAGTGTTTGAAGGCATCTTCTTTTTTCGCCCCCAAAACAAACTCGTTTTAATGTCTCACGCATGCCTATGCTATTTGAATGACATTTACTTGCATAATAGCTTGGTCTTTTTTCTTTTCATAAACCCATGCACTGCGTGTCAGGTTTGTTAATACAGTGAAGAAGGTAAATTCTCCCAAAACCCCGGGCATAGCAGGAACAGGAATCTCTCACGAAAGGGTATTACCAGGTTGGATGGCAAGGTACCATTTCTTGGTCTACAAAAGTGGCTATTTGAACTCCAATCCTGGATACATTCTTTCAGCTTTCAAGGGAAATACAAATAATGAAAGTGGAACGAGAGAGCCTTGGTCCCCAGGACTAGAAATTGCAAATAATCTCCAACATAGGTCGTCTATCAACATCAAAAATACAACAGAAGCACATGGTCATTCTACAGGAGGGAGACATTTAACAGTAGGAAGTCTTCATGTACTGAGCTTGTCTGGAAAGACACTGAAACTGTCTGCCATCCTTTGAAACTTTGAAACTGAAAATAGTTCAGTTTGATACATTGCCCGCTCCAAGGTAGGACCTACAGTGTAAGCAGTGAAAATTAGCCACTAGCCCAACGGAAACTGGGCAGTTTACATCAAGAAAAGTACTGTCGAGAGCTAATAAATAGAAAGAACAAAAGTATCTCTTTTTGAATTCTGATGGCAAAATACGAGCCAGAGAATTGCAAACCCATAGGGAATGCCTCTGAACAAGACTTCCCCCCTCCAAAGAAACAAAAATCCAAGTGTTTTATAAACTTCCACAAAGCTCGTAAGTAGATCCAAAGTTTAGAGGTAGTCCAACAGAGTCATGCAACATATAAAACTGACATCTAGGATTAAGACCTAATTCGTCAAAATCTTACTCGCTACATTTATAGCAATTCTCTCCACCCAGCTCTTCAGGTTTCACAAAGAGTTCCAGAGCTCTGGTAACAGATGAAACCGCCTAGAGGAGTGAGAAAGAAGAGCGTAAAGTCACCGTAAATTCAAAATTCCAGAGACGTACTAGTAGTTTATAAGAGAATCTTACTAACATACTCCAGCGATCTACTATGAGCACTGTGAAGAAGGAGGCAGAAAGAGCATGCTCAGCATTGACCTCACCTGGAAGTCATTTGACTTCGGAACAAATACTTTTCCAGTAGCCTAGACAGCATCTATAGTGTGCTTTGTCATCAATACTGGGGACAAATTCATCAGTCTAACAATTAGATGTACATTGGGGTAGAACAACAGAGAAGTATGACAGCATTATAATTTTTGCAGAAAGAGAATTCTTTCCCCTTAAACCCAATGCAAATGTGGAGACTATTTACATGGGTTCCACAGAAGGACAAAGTCCAATCCACTTCCTTAGCACCACCAAGCTCTTACGTTTTAACATTATATGTGGTTTGGTTTTTTAAGGTAAACAAGTTTAATTTAGAAAGTTAGGCATGTACTTAAACATCATGAATTATATTTAGAAAACATCTTACCTTTATATCCAAAGTGATATCAAGAAATGCCTCATACGTATCCGAAACTGCTTTGCAATTCAAGCACTTCACTGGAAGCAAAATATAAATGCTTAACCTTATGTGAAGGAGACTAACTGTCCAAATTCAAGTTGTTGCCAGATACTACTTTAGACAAACTACAGACTGCTTTACTACCGACAAAAGACACAGATCAGTTCTAAGGACAGGAATATTTTTTAAAGTACCTCTCGATCTTAGAAATCCTCCAAATATTTGATGAATGATGGTGGTAGCTTGAGAAGATCTGTCCAATCTGGAAATAAATTAGAATCAGACCTCAGAAGATTTAAGGCGCAGAGTTAACTCTTCAAAGAGTTTTATGAAAACTAAGGATGATGTAGACTTTCGTTGCTGATAGTAAATAAGGCACTAAAAGGTGCTAGAGATCATTTTTGATAGTAAATAAAGGACTAGAAGGTGCTAGAGAATGTATGAAAGTGAACTTGTTTATGCTTACTCGGTGCTTCCATTCAAGCACGCTTCCTGCATAGCATCAACAGTATAGCGCAAGAACTCGTGTGCGTCTTCTTGACTGCCAAAACGGAAATGTTGTCCTATTCCTAAAGAAGAGAAGATGATAGTATTCACCTCATTTAAAAATGAAATCATTCTTGTATTTCTAAAATCTCTCTTCTTTCTAGTGTTAAAACCACTTATACACATCAAATAAGTATTTGAAGATTACAAGCTATCGAAAAGAAACACATCTGAAGCCACTTACGACTGAGATTACTGATAACATGCGTAGGCTCGATGGCATCAACAGTGCAACGCAGGGCCTGGTTAATCTGAGTCTCCATTGTGCACATCATGCAAAAATCTTGTTCACGACCTGAAGAGTGAAAGAAGAAAGCATCCCAGTCCAGCAAAATATCCATAACTACAAACAAACATCTAAGTAAAATTTAAACTATAGATACGATATCCACTCTCCTTGCTACATTCTATTCTCCCAAGATGCCAATGTCCCAACAGTCTTGTAACATTTCATTTCACACAACTTTACAGAATAAAAATATCCACTAAGCCTGTATTCAAATGCATTTTGTGATGAGAAATCTAAAAGACTACTGCAAAGTCACATTTGTAAAGGCTGACAGGAATGTGAACTCCACAGGCTGAAAAATGTATTACTCTCTAAAATTACTACTAAATGCATTACTGTCCAATGCACTTCATTATTCCCACGAAGCAATAAATGATCCTTTAATAAATACATAAATAAATAAATAAATAAATTCATTCATTAAACAAACAGTGCATTAATTGCACTCCGTATGCTATTCGGAGCCCACTGCTAATACAGTGCTCAAAGCCAGCTTCTACAGGTAAAATCAGGCAAATAAGCTTGTCTCAGAATCACTGCTGTTCTTTCACCTTCAGAGCTGTCCAACAGATTTGAAATACTCTTAGAAAGTACTCACATGACTGGCCGTGCTCGAGAGAAAGCATGTAATTGGCAAGTGGGGGTGTGTAGGTCAAACACTGTAGAGTAGCATTAAGAAAACATGTGTTGCCAAGATTGTACAGGCCAACTCCAACACTTTGTGTTTCTCGCCAATCCATACAAATCTTCTCAGGTGGAAAAAGAATGCTCTGTGGTGGAGCAATTCCATCATTAACGACTGCAAGAAAGTTAAATTTAAAAAGAGATTTTGTTTGTTTGTTTCTAAGGAAGGTATTTAAAAAAATACTATTCTGCAGGAGCACCTAGAGGAGCTAGCTACAATCCAAGCCACAAAAAAACTATTGCAGACAGCTTTAATACCGCCAAATTCAAATTGGCTGGTCAACACAATGTTTTGGGGAAAAAAAAAAAACACAAAAAAACAGCTTTCGTCAACCATTTTAATTTTTCTAAGGCAAGGCTAACTGCCATTCTGTTTGTAGTACCTAATGCCAAGTTCCTCTCCATCTATAATCTTTAACCTGATTAACTCAACTACTGTTTTTTTCCTTATTATAACTTAAACCACAAGCTTAGACTTGAAATTATACGGAAAAAAGGTAAAAACTAGTAACTAGGAATGACGGTACCCCTACAGATACCAGATCTTTTCCTGAGCAATGTTATCATTCAAAAAACGTGTGAAAAATGGAAGCTGTGAATAGCAACAATCAAACACTTTTCTTTGCAAAACGGAAAAGACATGGATGAATCTGTGCATTACAAAAAGCTCCCCATATTTCTCTGTTGACTGTAAATATATCAAAATTAATTTCTGTAACATCAGTCACTTCAGTTGCCTTAGGGGATTCGCTTTTGAAGTCTTTGTTCACACTAGTCCCCTTCTCTATCAGTGCAACAAGTAAGAACTGCATTTTCTACTTTTGCTTTGAAGAAAATGGAGTCAGGATAAAGCTCACACTTACTTAGATCTCTTGGGGCAAAAGCCTTAGATTTTTCAGATGATCTACAGTAAATAGCACCTCCACGTCCTTGGGCCACAGAGACTTGGCTTGAATCTTCTGCAGGCGGTATCTGGCCCCAGTTTGCGGTGCGTGACATCAGTATTTTAGTACTTGGTTTCTTGGATTTGCCAGACCGCCTTGAAGAGGGCTTTTTAGACTTTGAAGATTTGGGCTTCTTAACTACGGTCATTGTTGACATCTGCGACAGAGACAGAAGTTCTGGTTGACGTAAGAATATCAAGAAGCATTCCAAGAAGAAAAGAGTAGCAGAAGTCCTGTCACTTAATCTCAAAGAAACAGCCTTAAGAACTAAATCGCTGGTATGAATGATTTAAAAAGAATCCCCAAACTAAACACACAAAGTGAAAATTTCCATCTAAACTCTATCGGTATTACTTTTAGCTTCTGCAGAACTAGTGGCTGATGCCATTTCTTTCACTTCCGTAGGATTTTAATCCATTACAACTCTGGAGTCTTTTTAATATAAAAATGTAGAAGACATTCTCTGAGGGGAATCAGTTATTTATTGATTTCCAGAGTTGCACAATTATCTGTTAATTATTACCTATGATCTAATAGATAATTGTTGCAATTATCTATTGCTGGCGTTAGTAATGGAACACTATTACTTCACTGCCTGCGTTTTTCTGTTTTGTGTGCACAAAGGTACCCAGAACTCACTGCTCCTTTTCTTCTGTCTTTCCAGGGATCGCCCTCTACCTCACTGTCTACTGCACCAATCATGAGGGGTTTGTTGTTATTCTATAATGAGCCTAGCTTTTAAATACACCTTTTCTGGGTGTCACTTTGTGATAGCAAGTTAATTTGTGAGGGCTCCTCAGTCTACATCATGTGGTCGCTTTTTCCAGGTGAAAAAGCGGAGCCGTAAGTGGCAGTACACTAAAGCCCTGGCATGTTGAGATCCAAGAAGAGAGATGTTTGGCCCTCCTTCTCACTCCTGGGAACCATATACCTCAAAACCCACAGAGGATGGGCTATATCTCAGAGAAATCTTGGGAAAGGAGAGCATGAAGAGCACGTTTGCAAATTTATTTCTCCCTGGGCTTCTTCTGCTTCTCCACGAAATACGAGTTTGAATATAACTTTGGCAGCAGTACTTCTGGTGTTTTACTCCTACCACATTTAAAACTCCTATAAAAAACTGAAACGTTAGACTAAAAAGCAGCTCTTTCCGTTCTGCTTTGTAAAGTTGCACGTTTTCCTCATGCAAAACAACAGGGCAATGTAAGCTAGAAACGGAAATGCTGAATGTAAAACAAAACAAAACAAACCTCAGCCCTCCAGGACAAAAGCCAATAACTGCTACAAAGTCCTTTTTAAAATGCTGATTAGGTTTCAAGGTGATACCGCTTTAAATAAGCATAATTGTGTGTCCGTAGGCAGAAGCTGAATAATGACAGGATGAACTTCTATACTTCATGTTTTGTTACTGTCTTACTGTAGCACACAGGGACTTGTTACCTATAGGGAAACCACTAACCTAATGGAGCGTTTAAAACATAAGCTAGTTTGTTATACCAAAATGACTGAGAGAACAAAGCATAAAGTGCTTTCAGATTTCTAGCACGCCTTGATTGCTATCCATTAAACTTCAGACACGTTAAACAAAACACAGTAAATAAGAAAACTCCTAGTCCCACAGCTGGCAAATTATGTGCAGAGGTTGTAACTAGAACTTTTTTCCCTTGACATTTTACATTTAAGATTGATTTTAAATCCATTCTATACACACTTTCCGTTCCTGAAAAAACAATACGCAAACCTGAAAAATGCATTTACACGAGAAATGAAGTCGTCCTTGTCCGACTGGAAGACTAAGGTGACAGCTCCTGGGCTCAGGGATTTTCAGACAAGCTCCGATCTTCACCAGTGACAGCTCCTTTTTTCGGATTGAAAGAGAAAATGTTTCAGCAACACACTGAAAACACACTTAAGGGACAAGAAACAAAATTAAGACTGTAGTGAGAAGGAGAAAAGAAAAACAATACTGGGGAAGAAAGGAAAAGGTAAAGGAAAAAGGAAAAAGGAAAAAGGAAAAAGGAAAAAAGCCTTGATCTTTATACTGACCAACGAGATAAGCCTTACACATTTTTAAGTTTATTTTTGACAACTGATTGAGGCGTTACCAGGTATTAAGTACGATTCAAGAGCAAATATTAACACTAGAAAGAAGAAATCCGATCCACCACCACCGTTTCAAAATACATCCATTTCTAATGTGGAGATAACGTCTCTCTGACAAGGTAGTAGAAAAACTGTAAATACCGACAGAGCTTCCTCTCCCGATGTTCCATATACATACCGATGCTGTTCCTACACCTACGCTCTGAGCATAAATTTATGTTGACATGAGTATCGGGTGTTACTCCTCTCTTTGTTTGCCTTGAGAGACACACCTCTTGTCCACTGAAAAGTAAACTCAAGATTCCAGATCAGTTAAGACAGTTGCTATCCCCCCATTCAGAGTTTTGCAGCAGCACTGTTCAGATGTGTTTAGCAGTCTCTTTAGAAAACGTTATCACTTAGGACCTGCTTCTCAGTAGGTACACGTTTGGCCTCCGCTTAGCAGAGAGTCAATCCCAGCTTAAGCTTTCGTACAAGAGCCCCTTCACAAAACGGACTTGGGCCCTGACATAACTGAGCTTAACCTTTAACCTTGAAGCTTCCTTAAAGAAGGAAGCAGCACCCAGGCCAGGAAATAGAAATTAATCGTCACTTTACCCTGAAACGCAGTGAGCTATTCTGTGCTGGCAGGATTGCTGCCGGGCTGGCCGACGAGGCGGCGGGCAGCTCCCCGGGGCCACAGGGCCTGTCACAGGGAGCCGCCGGAGGTCTCCAAGGTCCGGGAACAGCGGCAACAGCGGCAACAGCGAGGACAGAGGGAACAGCAGCAACAGCAGCAGCCACCTCAGCCAGGGCCGTCTCCACAACCGCCAAAACGGTCTCGGAATGCTGCCGAACTCGGAGCTCCAGCGTGACGCCTTTTGAACCTGGCCGCTGGAAGGACCTGCTTTTTGACTCTCCTTCTCTTCACTAGGAGCATGTTCCCTCTTGCTTTGGTAATGCTCTTTCTCAGTGTTTTTAGTCTTGTCCTTTCTACCTTGGCATCTCTCTGCAATAGCTGAGGAGGAAAGCTTTTTAGAGCTACATTCAGTGTCACACTTGAGAGAGGAAGTTTGCCGCAATTTCTCACCAGGCTCAGAAGTCTCTTTGCCGTACAAAACGTTTTCTTTTGAAATGAGGTCACGTTCTTTTGATCTTCTTGGTTTCTCCTTGTCTCCACCGTCATCACATTGGTACTGTGCGAGGTATTCATCCTTCCCAGTAGATTTCGGAGGGTCCGCAACACTGCACAAAATAAAATCACATTTCTCACTTCTGCTGAAGGACGTGAAGATTAAGAGTAAAACCTTCCAAAGGCAAACAAACAAACAAAAACCTCCGGACTACAGGAACACTCGCAAAGATATGCCATTTAGAAACCTCTCCTGCGATTAGGACACCTTCTCCAGCTCCCAGAGAAAGTGTTTTTTCCCCTCTTGCTTCTGAAGCCATTGCACTAAAAAGGCACACGCATCTGTCTCCCTCCACATGCTGCTGCTCTGAATAAGAGCCAGAAGATTCAAAACCACCCTATTTGGTCTCCCCACATAGCCGAAAAAGACACCAGTTGAAACAGAGTTTTCTACCTCTCTCCCAGGAATTTACATTCACATATCCTGTGACTGCAAAAATAGAAGGCGGGGCTCAAAAGGAACAGCCAGTGTTGGAAATGAAAAAAAGCAGCCCGTTTCTTCAGAGTCTTAAGCCTATGCTACTAAGAAAAAAACAAAAAAAAAAAAACAAAAAAACAAAAAAAAAAAACAAGAGGAAAGGAGAACAACAGCGGGAAACTTACCTATCCACAGGTGTTCAATTGCAAAGCCTCCGCTGGAGGATCAACAGCTGTGAATTCAGCGAATTCAGCGTGCTTAGGAGAAATCAGATCTACGTCTGAACCACAACTATTTCAGTAGCATCACTAACTTATGTTACTCTGAAGAAGAAGTCAGCACCGTTTCTATGTTAGGAAATAGCTGAACAGTCTGTTATTCACAGGAATTATTCAGGCAGGCTTCTTTAGGAAGGCTGGGTTTCACTAGAACATTGCTCCGCAAGTCCCTTCTATTCCTTTTCCCCTTAGAATCTGGGGATGTTTCAGCTAAAAAGGAGGGCAGAAACACTCTCCGTAGGTCTCCACCATGTAGTAAAACAGCGCTGTGTACCTGGTTAACTTCTGCAGCCAGCAAAGCATTGCTATTTGCAGCAGTGCCTTGACCCCAGCCTCTTGCTGAGCTCCGTCCTGTGCTGCTCGGATGCTCCCGCTGCTCAGACACGGGGGCTTAGAGAGCCACCGGGCCAGCACAAGCCCCCGAGCTCACTGTCAAACTTCACTTTTGGCATCTTTCACTTCACCATCGCCGCCGGACGAGGAGCCCAGCAATGCCTGACGCCGCTCCGGGCTCACCTAAACGCGGGGCAGGAAATTCAGATTCAAAGCTGCGAAGGTTTTTCTTAGTGAAAGCATGGAATGAGTGGCCATCGGTGACTAACCTTACAGGAAGGCATTCACTTTGTGAATGCTGCAGTGAGTGAAGACTGAAGGCGTTTTCTGAGTGACCTAAGGAGAGCCCTCCCCGAAAAGCAGGACGTTTTATTGTCTATGTAACATCTCCTTTGAAGGCTCGAGCATGAGATACACCAGGTTTAAAATCTCAAGACACGGATCTGCCACCACAGAAGCAATACATTTCATCTACTAAGCCTAAATACCGTATTTTGCCTCCTCTGTAGGTTTAAAAAAACACGGCCATGCTTGAAGGAATGCATTCTCAGATATTCTATGTATTTACAGTGCTTTAATTAATACCACAGACATGTTGTGCTGTTTAGGGGAATTTGCAATTACATTTTCATTTCCAACCAAAAGCAGCCTGACACAAATTTGGAGCAAAAGGAACTAATCATCTGGAAGCCGGGATATGCATCATTTGCCATTTTCTAAGAAAATGACAAAAATATAAAACCCCAGCAGTCTGAGAACGTGAGCGCTGAGGTAAAGGCCTGATCAAACAAACGCGCACAACTATGATTTGTCCTTTTAACTCAGCAAAAGTCTGCAAACTGCCATGGTAGCAAATGAGGAGAAGGAGCTGGTATTTACAGAAGTTGCAGCTGAAGATTCAGATAAACCATTCGGGTCGATGCTCCCTTCCTGCAGGTTTAAGCTGCGGTCACATCGCCTATTTCAAACCCTTTTGATTTCTACCAGTCACCCCAGATCCCACCTATTTTGCACGTTTTCCAATCAATGAATTCGCTACATGATTTCTGGGGCACAAGAGCAGGCCTGGTGAAGAGGAGCATGCCTGGTGCCATCATTCAATCAAATCAAAAGCGTCCAGGAGAAGCCCGGGGTGTGGTACTCACAGGGAATGTTTGCGAGCGGCCAAGTTCAGCAGAAGAGAATAGGCAGGACTGGAAGCCCAGGGGAACAAGATGCATCTGTTGTTGCAGGCAGCCCCAGCAAAATGTTACAGCTTCACTAGCCTGGGGCATGATCCCCCCTTCCCTTTTCACAGCCAAGTACAATATTAGCTTGCCTTTTCTTTTTTTTTTTATTATTATTATTATTTTTATTTCTTTTTGCCATCGTCAGGCTGAGGCTGGCTGAGAATATTTTGTGTCTAGACTAATAAATGTTTGTGCAGATTTTGCAAGAGCGGCTTATGGGAACAGAATCCACTTTTTGTTTTCTGCTGGAGGAAAAAAAATAAAATAAAAATAAAGGAGGAGCATTAAAAGCAACCAAGCACCCCCGTGCATTTGTTTGAAATTGCATATTACGGTGCTGCTATTTTATGTGCAATCAATACATAATTTGGAAGAAAAAAATGCTTTTAAAATTCAGAGCTATCCCTGAGCAGCTAAGGTTCTCTTGGAAACTGAAGGAGGAGTCTGAAATTATTGTTCTTTTGTTTGCCTCCCCCAGTGGGAAAGGCAGCACACAAGTAGAAACCACTGTGCTTTGAGGCGGCATGAATCATTAAGAATAAAGATTCCTCCCCCCTCTCCCCCTCCAATTAAACATGAGATATTAAAACTGAATCTAGGACAAAGGTAAACTAAACAGACTCCTTCCTTCCCAGGCAGTCAGTGGGTTAAATCAAATATCAAAGGGGCAACATCAACCTTATAACTTCCTCTGCTGAAATTAAAAAAAAAAATAAAGGTAACTTCTATTTTGCCTGCCCCGACCCCAATCGCATCGCCCGAATGGGTGCAAACTGCTGGGATATGTGAGGGCCCAAGCCTACATTTTCCCTTTTTCATATTTGTTGGAGGAGGGCAGGGTATCTCCAGATGAAATGGCTGACCGAGCTTTTTATTTCCTCGCTTTGGGTGGAAATGACTGAATCTTTCCAGGCAGTGGAGCAGTGCTCGACCGGCTCCCTCGGCCTCCCCGCGTGGGAAGAGCTCTGCCGGGAGCAGCCCGCGTAACCCTCAGATGCCAGCCCCATCAGGATTAGGTCCAGCAATGGGATGTTGGCTCCTCTAAGTGAGGACGCATCCTCTCGAAACACATACACAGAGATTTAAATGAGATATTCCCAAGAACACCTGCCTATTCTTTCAGCACATGTGCAAAGAGTAAATTCATTTTACTTCATTCCTCTTTTTCTCAACTCTCCCCTCCTTCCTCCAGAAGGAAACAGCCAAGCAATATTAGCAGGGCCTTCCTTTTCCCCTGGTGGAGTCCAAGAACGCGAGAATTGAGAAAAGCGACTTGTCAGGAATCAAGTTTAAGAAGAGTGTTTGTGGACTGCGAGGTAAAATACCGGAAGCTGTAATCAGAAACACAACTTTTAACTAAAAAAAGCTTCTTTCCATTGTAAATTATTCCAGTTAGTGAAATAACAAATTAGTTCTCTGCTCAGCCACAGCCTCCTCCACCAAATTTAAGTAGAACCTGCAAAGAAGTCAAAGTTGTAAAACATTTGTCAGATGCAAGGGGCAGCGTTGCGTGGGTTAGCATCACGCTCAGATGCCCACAGTACCAACAGGTGCTTTCTTTCCAGAGGCACTGGCTCCTCCACGAGTTCCCCGCACGAAGAACTGAAGAAGCTGCAGGCAGGGTGAGCCTTCCTCAGTCCTCATCCTCACAGCGAGGAGTACTGGGGACGGGGAGCTGTGTTTCGGCTTGCTAAGAAGCAGAAACCCCCCGAGTTTTCAGGCGGGCTCCGCTCAGCTCCCCTTGTGACTGCTGCTCGGGACACGACCCTGCCTTGCTCAGCACCCTCGACTCCAGCAGGTGCTGCTGCTGGCAGCTGCCCTATGTATCCAAAAAAAGAAGAAACCAACACAGTATTTTCCTGCTTTTAAGTATATCCCAAAGATTTACTAGGCATTGTGACGTTCTGCAGAAGCCCACAGCTGTAACTAAGGTTTGTGGGGTGTAGAGGGGCTGGGGGCTAAACAAGGCCAAGAAGAGCCACATCTCCTCCCCGTTTGTCTCCCCTGTACTCTTTTTAGGACATCCAACATTCCCAGATCTCGTTTTGTCCCAGTGACCAAACAGGAGCCTGGCACTCATGCACTACGCCTTAAAACCTCTACAAACCGTGCGCCTAAGTCACAGCACTCATTATAAGCCGGCAGCTCTTTCTGGTCTCACAAACTATATGTGGCTTGAGAGATGCTCTCCAGATTCAGGGCGCTGAACACCTGCAGCCTTTGCCATAACCATGACAAAGTTCAGGAGCTCCCTGCTGGCTCCAAGGCTGGCTCCAGCAGCGGCTTCAAGCTGTGGGTCAAGAAGGCCAAGACACCCAACGAGAACCTGCAACACCAAGTGGCTTTCTGGAACGGCTCCAAACACAACTGGAAGCCTGTTGGTTTTTTTGGAAGTGAGCTCTTCTGGACCTGTTAGGTGCAAGCAGAAGTCAAACTCTCAAAGCATGTTTGCATCATTAAGCTCTCCATGATCTATCTCCAAGGTCTTCTAAGAGCTAGTAGCAACGTGGTCAGAGTTCTTGCCTGTTTTTCCCTTCACGTTCTTCCACATCAGCAGCCCTGTGCTCCCTTTGGGCTGACTTCCAGAGCTGGGTAGAAAGGATCCCCTGGAAGCAGAGATGCTGCTTTATGCAACACCTTGCAGCTCACTGCACTCTGAAGGGTACACGAAAAGAGGTGAGTGGTCCTGGTGGTCCTGGTGTGGTTCCTTCCAGCTCTCAGAAAGGCAAGAGAACTGGAAATGAACCATCAGCCAAAGGGAGGCACGGCGCAGCGTTACGAAATGCCATCTGGCTGCTACAGGATAAGGAAAGGAGGCATTTTTGGTGGCTCCCATCTCCACAGAAAAAGAAACAACTATTTATGCAGCAGAGTGGTTGGAGTATTTCAGGAGGCCCTGAGCTACCCCAAAAACCAACAACGAAACCACAAACCAAACCGAAACCAAACCAAACTAACATGATGGACTGCAATAAAAGATGAAAATCAGAATTAATACTACCAATGACAATAAAGATGTTGAAAACTTGAGTTATCACATCCCTTGTGTAGACTGCAGGAGGAAGCACCTTTAGTGCCTGATGTGACAGTGTCAGAAAGTTAATTAATAACACCACAAAACTGGATTCCTGTGAGCACACACTCGGCAAAGGTGATACAACCGACAGCCGGACTTGAACACTGATACTGGTACCTGACTGGGAAACAGCGAGGAAACAAAGGGAGGAGGGGAAACCGTGCTATCCTGAAAATTGCATCACTTGTTTACAAGTCACCGGCAACTCCGAGGCAAACCATCTCGGGCATTTATGGATCAGTGACCTCACGTCTCTGGCACAGGACGGAGAGGGAATACCAACCGTGAGTTCACAGAAGGGAACAGCGCGTCCAGGCCCTCCTGCACTCCGCCAAATGTGGTCAGAATGTCCCCTCCCCTCATCACCCCAAAACTTATCACGTAGGACTTCTATTAAACAGACCCCAAAGAGCTCGTTCTGTCAATTTTGCAACAGGCTCAGCATTTCTCAAAATTAGAGAGGCTAACTTCATAATATACAAAAATACTGCATCTGGCACAGGGGAATTTTCAGCTAGACTTCAGCCTTGAGACAAAGCGAAACTGACCATAGAAATAGAGATTGGCCAGAGCTCAGCCACAAGAGAGTATGCCTCCGTTATATTTATTATGTGCAAACAGAACTAGAAAAACAATTTACACTGACTTGCTGCTTTAGAAGTTAGTTCCATAAAGATGGAAGAAATTCTCAACTCAAACTTGAAGAAAGCATCAGACTTCAAAACCAGTCGTAGATCTTTGAAGTAAGACTGTTATGAATTCAGAAGTCACATCCAAACAAAAAGATCATTTATATTAATGGTAACTAGATTAAAAAAAAAATTAATCCTGTCCCTCAGGCTTTGTAAGTGACTGGGGGAAAAACAGCGCAAGGATAGTAATAAGCCTAAGTGAAACACCACAAACTGCTAAGGGAAGCAAAAGACCCAAGGAAACAGCCTTTTTGGTACATTAGGAACAAAAGGAATCCTAACAACAGCACAAAGTCCATCACTTGACAGAAATTCTTCAGCGTAGAGAAATTTACAAAAGGCAGAACCGTTCAAAAGCCAGCTCTAACAGGCTCCAGGGACGCATGGACACGCAGCGATAAACATCGGTTTTCCCAGTAATAACCAGCAGAGATAAATGACGACAATTACGGCTAGCAAACGGAGCGCTGGATGCAGCTGAAGCAGGCACAGGTCATTGAGGGCTTGGCAAGAGAAGAGAGAGCCCAGGAGAGCCACAAGAAGCATTCAAGGAGTAGGAAAGCCTCACAAAGAGAATGCGTGCCCTACCTCCAAGTGTTATGTCTCAAACTTGTCTTTGTTAAACAAGCACAGTGCACAGGTGCTTTACGGAAATGCAAAGGGCTTTTTGGCTGAGGAAAGCTAGTAAGACTGCCAGCCTGAAGTTAGCAGTCACCTCGTTTAGAAAAAATGGCACCTCCTTCTAACGAGCTCCGGAGAACCCAATTAACAGCGTAACTGGAAGAGGCTGCCTTGCTGGCAATGTTTCAAGATGGTAACAAATGGGTTTTCTACATAATGTCTGCTTGTTCGGGGAGGTTTGGACTTACAGCCTATGGCATTTGGGTCCTGGGGTTTGCCTCATACAGGTTGTTCTCCACAGCTGGACCAGGTTCCTCAGAGCACCCACCAGCTCCTCGTGCGTGAAACCCCTCTGAGCAAACACCAACACAGCACAGGCTGCTGCTTAACACCAGCAGCGCAGCTTTCCAAACTCCCCTCTCCTTTCCCCCTCCAGCGGGCTGCTCGTGTTCACCTCAGGCCTTCCACAACAAAGCCCCCTTTGCACGGATCGCCGTGCACTTTGACAGCCCCAAGGCGCTCTCTGCGGCGCCTGTCCCGGCTGGGACCGCCACCTCAGCCTTGACTCACCCTTCAACGAAGCCAAACTCCTCCGTCAAGCCTGACAGGGAGCCCCAGCACCTACCGGGCAGCGCTGACAGCCGCAGCCTCTCCGCTCCCTCAGCGCCCCGCCGCCGCCTCCATTAGGTGCCTCGCCCCGCCGGCTGCCGATCTCCAGCGCCGCGCAGCACCTGGGGGTCAGCCGGGCGTCAGGGCGGCCCCCGGTACCGCAAAAGCCCCCGGCACCGCAAAACCCCCCGGCAGGGCTGGGGACATGGCCCCGCTCCCCTCCCACCGCCACACCGAGCGCGTGTGTGTATATATAGAGGGGGGGGGAGCCCGGTCTCGGCTGGCTCCGTCCCGTTTCAAGGCACGGAAAGCGAAGTTGCTCGCCCTGCCCGTGTGCCCCCCATACCCCCGGCTCTGTCACAGCCCAACCGCGCCCCGTTCCCCCCTCACAGAGCCGGGGAAGGGGTGCTCGCAGCCACCCCTCTCCTCAGGGCCGGCCGGGGGAGCGCCTCGCCTTCTCCCCGGGGGTCTCCCGTGGCCGCTTAGGGTCGCCTCCCGCAGCCGCCTCGCCCCCCTCTCCTCTCAGCCCCGCCGCCTGCCTCCTCCTCCGCCACCGCCGTTTTGTGTCTCTGGGAGTCGTCCGCTGCCGGCGGGGCGGGCGCTGAGCCGTCGCCGAGTCCCAGCTCCGCCGGCCGCCCGGGCCCTCGCCTCGCAGCCCGCGGCACCCACTCGCATCCTCCTGGCGCCTCGCAGCTTCCCCCCCCGTCCCCGGGAGGGTTTGAGAGCCGGGCAGGGCCAGGCAGCGGCGGGCCGCGGTGCCTCAGCCTCCCCCGGCAGGGAGCGGGGCGGAGCCACTCCGCCCGGCAGGCGGCGGCCGGCCCGGCCCGGCTCGGCTCGCCTCGGCTCAGGGCATAAAGGAGCTGAGGGCGCCTGGCTCCCCGACCTCGGCTTCTTCTCCAGCCCCGAGTTCCCCTCAGGTGCCCGGTGCTGAGGGAGGAATGCCCTCCGGGGCTGGCTGGGACACCCCCAAAACCTTTGGAGAAAAAACAAACAAGCAGCGAACAAACAAAAAACCCACCCCCAACCCCCTTTTTTTCCACCTCCAAGTTGAATAAAGAGGAGCTCTTCCTTCAGTACGTGTCCAGATATCTTAGTCTACGCTTCGCTTTAACTCCCACTACGTACTTCTCTTCAATACCGCTGCTTTTAGCAATGTTTTTACCTCAGACGCTAAAAGTTGATCTTTTCCCCAAGTCAGAAAAACCAGAATGGGGCTTCTGGGAACCCTTAGCTGTGACAGCTGTTCATGTCCAACCGAGATTTACTCCTTTATATATATTTAACTGTGAAGGTCTTCTTCTCTCCAGACTAATAACGGGGAGAAGTTTGCCCAAAACTTTGAAGAGCAAAAGTTTTGATGCCAGGAACGCTCCTGCTTCCTCGTTGCCTGTCATTCCCTTTTAAGTATGAAATTTTCCAGTTGCAATGCAATGAGCTGACTGTGGTTCCAGAGGTAAAGATGCATTTAGGATACCAGGTTTTCAACATCGTCTTGAAGTGGATAAGAAGAAACACATTTTTGCCTCAGTGATATTTTTTTTTCCTCTCCTTTGCCTGGAGATGCAATGAAAGCTTCCTGTTGTCCGCTCAACACAGGCATCTTCTTCACGGTAGCTTTTTAAATACAGTGCTAACAACACAGCTCTTTGTTCCCTTCTGTACATCTACTGAAACGCAGATTAGGTGCCAGGCGTAGGTCAGTCTTGGAAAAAGCTGCCACCCCTAACACACTGACGGAAACGTCGGCATTGAGTTGCACCTGGCTCACGATTTGCCAGTGTTTGCCTAGAAAGCTCCATGGTTTATATAGCATAGATAGATCCTGAAACAATTGAGAAAAGTTAGACTTGGAGCACTGTGTCCAGCAGTTCTGGGCTCCCCAGTGCAAAAAAGACAGGGGTCTCCTGGAAAGAGTCCAGCGGAGGGCAACAAAGACGATAATGGGGCCTGGAGCATCTCCCCTGTGAGGAAAGGCTGAGAGACCCGGGGCTGTTCAGCCTGGAGAAAAGACTGAGAGGGGATCTCCTCAATGTGTATAAATATCTGAGATGTGGTGGACAGAGGGATTTGGCCAACCTCTTTTCAGTGGTTTGTGGGGACAGGACAAGGGGCAATGGCCACAAAATGGAGCCCAGGAAGCTCCGCACCAACATGTGAAAGAACTTCTTCACGGTGAGGGTGACGGAGCACTGGGACAGGCAGCCCAGGGAGGTTGTGGAGTCTCCTTCTCTGGAGATATTCAAGGCCCATCTGGATGCCTACCTGGGCAACCTGCTCTAAGGAACCTGCTTTGGCAGGGGAGTTGGACCCGATGATCTCTGGAGGTCCCTTCCAACCCCTACAATTCTAACAAAAAGGACTGGTTCATATTCATACTGGTGCCACAGTGGTGGAAGATGCTTATTAGACTGGCCTAGAAACCTGAAGTAATGTGCTCAGGAGTGCTAGCTAGTATCCCAAAAACTCAGCCCTGTAGAATGCAGTCACGGGAGAAAGATGACAATGCACTTACAACAGATTAGGAAAAAAGCTAGGAAGCAGAAATGGATATTTTTATGGTGTACTCTTTTGAGCACCTCAGAAGTTCTTGTCACCTGTCTTGTCTGTGATTCCTCAACTTCATGTTCATTATATAAAGGATTTCTCAAAAAGTCATTTTAGAGAACAAGAAAAGCAAACCATATACACAATCCCATTAAAAATGTCAAGCATAGATAAAAAACATCATACGATGGGTGAGCAATGTCTGACGGGTAGGGCTCAGAGGGTTATGGTAAATGGGGCTACATCAGGCTGGTGGCTGGTCACCAGTGGGGTCCCCCAGGGCTCCGTTTTAGGGCCAGTTCTTTTCAATGCTTTTATAAACAATTTGGATGTAGGACTAGAAGGTGTTTTGAGCAAATTTGCTGATGACACTAAACTTGAAGTTGTTGACTGTTGAGGGTGGAAAGGCCTTGCAGAGAGATCTCGACAGATTGGAGAGCTGGGCGATCACCAACCGCATGAAGTTTTACAAGAGCAAGTGCCGGGTCCTGCACCAGGGACGGGGCAACCCTGGTTATATGTACAGACTGGGCGATGAGATGCTGGAGAGCAGCTCTGCAGAGACGGATCTAGGGGGGTCGTGGTTGACAGCAAGTTGAGTATGAGCCAGCAGTGTGCCCTGGCAGCCAGGAGGGCCAACCATACCCTGGGGTGCATCAAGCACAGCACTGCTAATCGGTTGAGGGAGGTGATTGTCCTGCACTGCTCCGCGCTGTGCGGCCTCACCTCGAGCACTGTGTGCAGTTCTGGGCACCACAGTACAAAAAGAACATTAAACTGTTGGAGAGTGTCCAGAGAAGAGCTACGAAGATGGTGAAGGGCCTTGAGGGGAAGACACATGAGGAGCGGCTGAGGGCACTGGGCCCGTGCGGCCTGGAAAGGAGCAGGCTGAGGGGAGACCTCATCGCGGTCTACAGCTTCCTCATGAAAGAATCATAGAAGCACAAGGTTGGAAAGGACCCACAAGATCATCTAGTCCAACCATCCTTCTATTACCATTACTACCTATTACTAAAATAGCAGTAAGCACAAATGAAAGCTTAAGAACACTTTCTATTACTATAAAAATAAATAATTTGTAATACATGGTTAGTAATATTTAGCAAACAGTGTGCTACCACCATCACAACGGCCTATTACCCCTTCTAGCTTCAGAGGCATCCTTATACATCCAAAATAGAGAGGAGGATATAAACTATATGGATCTCTCTCAGCAGTGGTTTCACAACAATTAGAAGGAAGAAACAGTTGCTGAGAAGCCACAACAAGCTCAAGTTAATTTCTGGACTTTGAATAATTACTCCTTAAGTTCTCTCTCTCTCCATACAGTAGAGCACGCTCCTGACTAACTTGTACAGTGCACTCTGAATAGGAGAGATTTGTTTGCCTAAGCTAAAGGAAGAAATAGAAAACCAAGAAAGCTACTTAACTTTTAACACTTAAATTAAATGTTAAGTTACAAAAGTTCACAGGCCATGAGATAACATAAATAAATCCCTTCTCGAGCTGAAAGATCTCATTTTTTTTTTCAGGAGCGGCCTCCCTGAATCTAAATAATCCTCTCACAGGCAGAACAGAGTGTCCGTTCTAACTCTTTATCAGATGTGGAAGAAGAGATCGAGATGACCAGTGCCTAAAAAAAAGAGGCACTCTCTTTTCAAGGCAGACTGATCGGCACAACAAATTTCATCTGTTCTCAAGCACAAGCAACTCTAAGATAAATGGGTTCAAGGATCTTCAATGTGAAGAGTGAATATCCAAGCGTATACTGGGAACACCTGACTTGGACCATGGACGCCTCACACAGATTTCTGAGGAGTTCGGACAACTCCGAAATCATCTTTTACAGGAAGAGACCAGAGAATTTGACTCAGTGTAAAACTGGCACAGGCAGAAATCTCCCCAGTTACAGATGCTCAAGCGCATTAGTTAAAAAGAGATTAGAGTGTGACTAGAGAGAAGTCTCAAACTCTTGTTATATACTTACATTTCTCTCCAAGGATGGAACAACTGCTATCACCGTGCATGACTGGCTGTAGAGGGAGAGAGCGAGTGAAAGACTTAGAAAAGCACCTTCCCTTCGTAGTCCTCCCGCTCCCAAAATGGTTCCCAAGGAAAACTACTGACAGACTAAGGTTAACTGCTTTGAAAGGGCTGTGTGGGTGGACCCATTGTCTTCAAGTTCAAGCTTTTTCCTGCAGAAACTGCCAACAGTTATGCCAAATATAACAATTGTTTTGCAAGGTGGATAAACGTCTTCCAGACTGAAAGGGAGAAGTCGTACTGTTGTTGTCTGTGCACAGACAGCTAAGCAGTGAAGAGCAATGCTAAACAACCACGATACCCCAGAACACACAAATACTGCGTAACAGTGACAGAAAGTGCTAGAATTCAAAACAAAAATTACCTTCACCAAATCGGTTTTGTCGTAGTCTTCTCTCTGGTTGTAAATACACTGATTAATGACGCCATATACTTTTTCCAGGTGATAAATGTCAAATCCCTTCGTTATCTCAGTGACAAAGCATAACAATTTCTGAAGACAACAATGGAGCAAAACAACAACTTTAGAATAGTACCAGATCCTTTGAATACGCTCTATATGTTTTCGGAGGTTGAACAGTAACAATACAAGTGAGAGCCTACTTTTTCTTACGCTATTAAATAAAATGTGACACTTCAGAGAACAGATTAAATATCCCATGAGATTTCAGCAGGGAAAATGAGTTAATTTTTCATATTTCAGAGAAAGGAAAGGCTGAAATTTCGGACAATCTTTTACTACTAACCAATCTATCACATCAGTGGTTGTAATTGTAAGTCGACTGCTCCCAAAGCAGCAGGGAATGACACGATCCTCTTTGTAGGACAGCTGCTGCCACAGTAAAGCCACTGTTGCATTTCATTAGAGAAGCATTGCAGCAGCGTGGGGCACTGTAAAAAGGCTGCAGATCTTGTAGATACAGCTGTGCCAGCTGGAAAAGGAAGCACCCTTAGGTGATTACCTTTACCCATGTGTGCCATGCCTACAACTCTGCTGGCAGAACAGATTGCTCAAACGCCCAGAGCAAAGGTGGATTAGTTTGCTCAATCCTACCTTTAAATTCAGGGGTGGGTAAATAGCAAAGCGACTGCTTGTAGCAATCACCTCTCTCTCACACAGTCATTTCTATTACCAAAGATGCAGAGATGATAATCTCTGGCACAGCAACAGTGACAAGCTAGTGGCAGCACCTTCTTCCACTGCCACAGCTGTCCATTACCTGTGTGAGCCTGCAAGCATGTAGCTTTAGGGAGCAGCCATACCAAATGGAAATACTACTGCCCCCTGGAAATAATGCTGCTTATCATCTTATCAGCAAACTCTGCCTCCTTCATGTATATGTATATATATATATATATATATATATATATATATATATACACACACACACAATATAAGAAATTCTAATACTGCACTTTCAAGGAATTTCAGAAAAGTAGTCACTTCTCCATGGCTAGCTAGTTTACGTCAACCTGCTAACTTCAGGTTTAATATCATCACTGCAAGAAATAAAGATCCTTTTCAGGTTCTTAATACATCAAAGCATGAAAAAAAATCCCCAAATAAAAGCCCTCAAACCCATCATAAGAATTATGAATCATTAAAATGATATCCATAATAGTACTAGCAGGTTGTCAGTGTGGTATTTTAAAATTCAGCAAGGCCTTTTGTCTTAAAAATTAGGCAAAGCATCTGTCTCCTAAACTACAGATGACCAGAAGCAAATGGTAGCCTACAGAAATCTCCATGAGGTGTGGAAACTAAACAGTCACAGTGCATTAAAGGCTGAATTATTTCACTATCTGTATGTCCTTCCAATTAATTGTTTTAATTGGCATTGGTTAACAATGGGCTTAATTTGCAATTTTACATGACGCAGGAATATGTCCTATTTGAGCATTAAAAAAAAGCTGAAATTAGACATACTTTGAGCTCATAGCGATCCACAATAACTATGTAGTCTGTCTCCGTAGGGACTTGTACAGTGTTCTCATCACTTATCTGTTGTTGGTCTTCTTCCCAAGAACGTTCAGGAGTCACCGCTTGAAATGCCCAGGAATCTGGAAGGACACAGATTTCTTCAGTCAGGTTTTCTGTTTATCTAGAATACAGTCTCAGTGAAGTATCCTGTACCTGCCAAACAGTCTCTTTCTACAAATACAGAGACAGAATTGTTATCGTCTTCACTGAGAAATACTTGGCTTCTCCCTTCTTTCCAGCTAAAGTCACTGCTCCACAAAAATTAGAAACTAAGACAAAAAAAGCAAACAAAAATACCCACAAACAAACCAAAAGCACTAATGAAAAGCTTAATAGTGGAAAAAAATAGTCATGTTGCCAATTCAGGTTAGGGAACACATCTTAGAGTACAACATTAGGGCTTAAGTCTCCTATTCCACATGTTACTCTGGATCCACGCATCTTGAAGTGCAGCTTTTTCACCTAAGCTGCTCGTTATTGGAAAGCACCTCGTACAATAAAAGAATGTCAGTGACTGCTGGCTTTCAGTTAGGTACCATTAGAAAAAAACAGACTTCAGAATCAAAAAAACAGCACCTACAGAAACATGCGGGCTTGGCTTGCACAATTAGAGGAGCAACATCATTACGGAATAAACTGTGTGGTGACTTTTGAGAGCTGTAACAGAAAAAATAGAGTGAAATTGAAGGCTAAAGCTAATAAATAGTGCAATCCTCCTCAGCAAGAATAAGGTGCTAAAGGATCCGTTGGACTTCTCCCTTACCATTTGAACTTGGATTTTCATTAGTTATAGTTCCCCATCTTGGTGGGGAATATCCACAAAGCTTAGCACTTTCCTTTTCAGTGTTAAGTTTTACTTGACAGATGTCAGAAACATGTTTGTCCACAAACTCTTCTTCATCACTATCGTTTTGGTCATCTGTTGGTACTCTGTTCTCTGTATCGAATTGAGAACTCCTTCTTCGCTTTGCTGCAGCATGCGCACAGTTGTTCCTTCTGCACTTTCTTTCCGACGCACCTACAAAGAGACAGCATAAAAAAGTAATCCAAAACATAACCAAAAGAATTCTTTCTTCAAAATCCATTATCTTCATCTTACTTGACTGACAAGGAAAACAAAGGAACTGAGCTACCACTGCCTACATATGCTGAGAAAAGAGTTGAAAGTTAATGGGGTCAGTTTGCTATTAAGATTAAAAACAAGCAAACAAACCACACACACTGCTATGGAATTTCATTCACTAAACAGTCACTTTCAGGATTTTACATGCTGAGGATTCTTACTTTGGATTGGCAGTATTAATACAACGTGAGGTTATTTGATAAAGTCACTGTCTTACTGCATGAACTAATACAGATGAACATCATAAAAGCCTCTGGAAATAAGCTCTCCTTCGAGTCTGGTATCAAGCTGAAGACTTCAAAAGCTGAATACATGTTTGGAAGAGATTAATTAATGAGACAATTTTAAGGGAATATTCAAAGGAGAAAAAACGTGAAGACTTATACCTCGTATGCTTCCTGATTCGGTAAACCTTTTGTGAAAAAACAAACTTTGTGGTTTTGCCCAACATTCGTAGTATTCATATAGTATTGCAAAAGGATATGGGTGGAGTCCATGGCAAAATTCCCACTCTCACTAGTTAGACTTCCCTCCTTCAACTGGAAATCACAGTATGAGGTAGCTAAGATTTTAGCATTTGGGGAAGGGAGGGGTGGAGTGGGGGTAAAAATACCATTTTGCATAATTAAAAACTAGTTAAGTATTCAGAAACTGCCATCCACAACATTTTTTACCTCAAGAATTAGCAATTTAGGGGCGACTAAATGGCAATTGGGCCGTCAAAGTTTTTGTTTGTTTGTTTTGTTTTATTTTGTTTTTGTTTTTTGTTTTTTATATTGTAAACCAACTTTCTTTGAACTTTAATTCATAACTGTATTGAATGGATGACCTCTGGATTTCTCTCTCACATTTTGAAGTAAATTTGAAAACAAAATACCCCTGGCATAAAGAGCCAGGCATCAGAGACACCTGTTGCGCCTCAAGAACAGAGAAGGTATGAATGACAAGAGCAGCTGAATAAAATGCAACTTACCATTAGAAATGGGTGTACTGGCATCTACAGGTGCCGCTGTCATCGCCTCATTTTCATTACTCTCTTCATCTGGTTTGTCGTCTTCAGTAGCAGGGTTCTGCTGTGGTGACTTGGAGTTGTCACATGGAGCACATGCTGGAGAGGTGCGACCTTGCATTAAAGAATAGATACCAAAGATCTTCGTTGTGCATTTTCAGTTACAAATGCAGAGACAAGTCTTAAAATCCTTAGCGTTAAAGCACGTACCTCTTTTCTCACGAGATTCTTTAATTTGTTCACAAAGTCGTCCAAACTCTGTATCCATTTTGTTCCTCACCATTGAATATGCAGTGTCTTGCAAAACATAGGCTCTGTGACAATCTGAAATTTTACAGACTTTAACTGAATGTTGTCTACCAACCAATGAAACTGTTTTGATCACAGAAAAAAATTGCTTTCTTCATAGGTTGGTTCCGAAAGGTTATCTCAGTGAATATTTTCAGCATATCAACATAGAAGTTAATTAAAACAAAAGCACTAGTTCCTTGGGAACATTTATATCACAATTCCATGCCCAAGTAGCAAAATGGTAAAATATTTACAATGTGGTAAGAGATGTTCTCTGTGGATGTCCAAAATCATCGAATCCATCCAAAGTCTATTGTCCGCACACAGCATTTATCCATCTATACGTTTGACAGATTTTTTAAACTAGGGCTAAAAAGCACATCCTCACTTGTAGATCTTTGATCTGGGTAGTACTCTAAGGCATTGTTACAGATTAGATCGATGTCCTTCAGATAGTCTCCTGCAGCGGGGTACTGGCACGAGTCAATTTGAGTCAGAACTGTTGAAAGATCCATCGGCTCTTTAATCCTTGTGGCATAGTCAGGTACCTGCAGATCAAATACAAGCATTCAGAGGTTTTCTTAACCTTGCACACTGTCTACCAAAATTACTCTGAAAACTTTAAATAAACGACTTCCTAAAAACCCTGAACATTTGCGATGCATCAGAAGATGCTGAAATTAACCAGTTTGCTTCTCAAAAATGGAAGGGCTCTTTCAACTGGCATTAGAGCTGCTAGGAGAGGACAACAAGAAGTAGGGAGGTCAGAAGCACGTGCATGGTACAGAAGAAACACTGAGGGTGGGAGATTCATTTCACTTTGCTTCAGAAAATCACAACAGTGAAAGCTGAGTAAGCCATCCGACATTCTTTTTGCTGTCGACATTGAGGAAAAGGTGCATGAATTGCACCTGTGAAGTACCTATTGCAGGCATCTACTTTAGAATGAGATAACTGGGCCCAGAGGTGCTGGTTTCTTCCCTCAGACCATAAGAGGAGCCTAATGACTAGTTCAGATGAAGACATACGTATCTGTCTAGATTTTTCACAGCTCAAGAACCTAGGAGAAAAGGGGAAGAAAAGCCAGTGGATGCCCACGTGAAGAGGCCTTTGCTGATCCGCAGGTATAGTCAAGTTACACCTGTCTTTGAAATATACGCCCCTAGTTTAGGCTTATCTAATCAATTAAGGAGAAAAAGCGATCTAAGCAGCCTATTGGAGGAAAAAGAAAACACACTGCACTTATGGTTGATTCCTCTTGAGGAGTTCCAGATGAAACAGAGAACAGGATCTCAAAACTTATTTTTACAAACGGCTGCTCCTATTCCTGTTCCCACAGGAACTGACAGTCCAATAAAGGGCTTTAGACTTCATTAAAGTAGTCCTCTAAGTACTGTTTGTAATTATAAGGAAAGATCTCTGTGCTTTTCAGTGCTGTGACATGCCTACATATCAAAGCCTTTTCATGAACAGACTGTGTTGGCATTTGGACTGGCTTCTTAGAATGAAACCAGGGCTTTCAGCGAATAATCCGATAAGAGACATCTGAGAGTCAGCAGAAGTAAAAGCACTGCCTCTGCTTCTTGCAAAATCCTAATAGTGCAGCCCTAAAAACAAAGTTGAACCTTCCCCAAAACGCTGAGAAATACGAACGCTGAGAAGTTACAGACACACACAGATCAGCACTAGTTTACCTTCTGTGGGTCAACGGGCTTTGCAAATTCCCTGAAACGTCTGTCAGTGGCAAGTCTGTGAGTAACGTCCCTCAAGAAAATTCTAAGTTCACGCAAGGTATCCTCCTCTTCCTCCTCCAGCATCCCTACTTCTTCCTCTTGTGGCTTCTGAGGCTCAGCTGGTGGTGCTACAGGCAGGACTTCCAATGTCCGATCAACTTCAATTAATCAGGAAAAATTAGCCAATTTACAGTACTCAAATACAAGCATATGACAAAATTACTGACAGAAAATGACCACCAGAGCAAATCCCAAAGAGCTAGTAACTTCGATAGGAAAGTTTTAGATGTACTTCTTATATCCTCCTCACCTGTTTTCTTTACAGGAGGCTTAGCCACTTGATTTAGAATTAGGTCCTCAAAAAAAGCTGCTCTCTCTGCCCTACCAGGCAACTCAATATTGCACACTTCTCCAAATTCCTTATTAAATAATTTTTGGATCTAAAGCAGAAGGAGGAAAGACATTTCAGATTTAAGGCCACAAAAACTCATCTTCTATTCCAAAAAGATGAGTACCTTTTAAAATGAATAATAACCTGAAGAACACAAACTGAAAAAAGTTATCTTCCTGGCCTTAAATGGCTACATTTTCACAGGCTGGCATGGCAAATTCAAATATCACCTTTAAGAATCACCTGTAGAATTAAATCTTGGTGAAGGGATTGTACGCTACACTGATAAAGTAATGGCTTTCACCACATCCAACATCGCTTCCTTTGTATTTACTGGCCCTGCTGCATCCTTTACTTAGAACCTTTATGGCTACAGAGGGAAGAGAAAGGCTTCAGCAGACAAGTGAGGGCTTTTTGCTGAGTTTTTATTTCTCTACCAAAAGGTGTCTGAAGTAGCTAGTACCTCTACATCTTCCTCCATTTTCAATTTCTAGTATTAAAAGGTAGGTAAGGAATTTCACTACTTATTTTAGAAGGAATTTAGAACCTGTACAAAAACTTCTGTGGGAACTCAAGCACTTTCAAAGCAGTTGATAATAAACACATCTAGGTAAGACCTGTTCTCTTCCCCCAGTAACTGAGACAAAATAATCGGAATGAGAACAGCGTGTTCCTCTTTTGGGCACCTTCCCTTAATGTAAACTCTCAGAAGTCAATGAAGTTCTGCATGTACTTTTACTACAGTTTATTTAGGAATACAACTAGAATTCCATTCCAAAGTTACTTGAGCAGTAATTGGAACTCAGCTTTCCAGCTTGGAAAGCTTTGGCCTATATGAAGAAAGAAACTGATTTTTTTTTTTTTTTTTTAATCAAAGTGTTTCAATTCTCTACTAAATTGCATTATTAGCAGTTTACCCAACATAGCATGGAATGGCAGACTGTCAGAAGAAATCTCTTCAGTAAAAACATCTTCTTGTCATTTCAAGCACTGCATATTCTTGACTGAACCACTTTGTAGCCACCAGAATTATTGTATTAATTTATTATTTGCATGCATGAGAAGGGGGTGAAAGTCACTTGCTTGACTCAGAAAAAACCTTAAGCAGATGCTTTCACAGTATTCTTTTTCTCTAAGCAAATTTTAAGTGATTTGTTAGGGTGCCTGAGTAATAACAGTAGGCATTTAAGAAAGTGCAGCATTTTGATGCTGAAAGCATTCATAAATTACAAGACACTGAAGAAATAGTAAGAAAAGTATTGACAAATACCTCTTCTGGGAGATCTGAGTGACGTACATCAGACGTAGCAAGCAGCAAAACTGGCGAAAATGCTGGAAGAGTTAGAGTTAGAAAAGTAAGTTTCAAGGCAGGTCCAACGTTGTCCCACCATAAATGGATATCTGGGACATAAATTATGCTTGGTGCTGTCTTCTGAGCATTTCGGATCAGCTAGTGAAAAGGAAAGCTTGGGTAAGAAAACTAAAACACGTAGAATAACCTGTTAATACATAGCTACATAGCCACCTGACTGCCCCATGAAAGGAAACTATGTGAACAGAGTGGCAAGCATCCTTTCACATAAGGAATTTCTCTGTGCACCCTTTCAGATTACCAGTATTCGAAGAACTCTAGTCAGAAGATGGGAAGGATATATTCAGGCAGTGGCTAGACACCGTAGCTATATGGCCACAGCCACAATCATCACATAACAAAGAAAGGAAATGTCCCTCTTATAGGACACATCAGTATTCAGTCGTGTAACATGTCTGTCCTTACTTGTATGGCTCTCAAATGTTCCCACTAAAGGTAAAAATATTTAAAGGTAGTGATGCCAAACAATAAAATGGATTTCCTGCCTAAAAGTAAAACCACCAGATCTGTTTATTTTTTCTAGTTAAAACCACATCAGCGTGCAAATGAAGTGTTTAGTGAATGTTAATGCTTTTATTGCACATACTGCAACGGCACAAGTTGTGTATGTCCGTGTGAAAACAAAATAAACAGAAGCCCCAAACCTTGGTTGCCTTACTAATACAATTTAGAAGAAGGCTACAAAAAGTAGCCGACATGCAGTCTGATACAGAGCCATCTACTGGGAGCACACAGTCTTCGGAGGCAATGAGAACTACTTTCTGGATCCCAGGGAGATGAGCAGCATTTCTTTCCACAAAGAGATGTTTATTAGCAACACCGCCCAGCTTCCTGAGCTGCTAGCAACATCATCACTGTAAAATTGGGTATGGAAAATGTGGACATGTACAACATCCAGATTGTTTGTGGTTTTGTCTAAAAGAAAAGGGGATTTTCAGACAGAAGCAAACATCCCAGCACATTAAAACAACGCCACCTCCATTAACAATGAATTTTGCTCACCTTACTTGCAACTCGATTGATCCTTTACATACAGTCAGTGAATCCGATGAGAATAAAAAGAAAAAAGGTACCTGTCTGCAGATCTCTTCTGGCGGTGCAACGTTTGTAAGCAGAACAGAAAGGTCCAGGGTGTGAACGGGAAACTTCTCCAAAGCGTGCAACACCACGGGTGCCACGTAAGAAACCTGGCCGTACCCTTCTTTTCCTACTATTAGCAGACGGGGCCAGCGTGATGTTGGTTCACAGAAAGCACTCCTAGAACAAGAGTTAAGAAAACAAGTTTATAAATGAGGTGCTGAATAGACACACACAGATGTTCCAAGTAATTTTCCTATAGACTTACTTTTCCATCCCCAAATAATCCAAATGGCAGTGGTACATTAAATACATGTAAGATTTCCAGTTAAGTTATTCAGTCATTCCAATTGTTTCATCTTCTTCCCTTGTGTTTCCTATTCTTTACTGAACCAAGACTGCAAATTAATATCCCTGCAATCTTGCTTTACTACTAGGAAATAAATTTGTGAGGAGCATTTGTTTCCCCACTACAATCAGGCTGTACCTTTGCTGGCTTAAATCAAAGATGCTAGAGACTTCGCCTTGCTCTAGAGGACAGAAAATCTTCTGGACAGCACAGCAATAGAAACTGAGAAAAATAACTGATCCAGCTGTGACAACATGATCTAACTTTCCAACAGTGGGCTTGCATGACTTCCATACTAAAATACCACAAGATTAACACAACTTGGTGGCTTAACAAATAAAGACACCATTCAGATTTTTCTCAAGGTGTTTTAACAAGCCATTTCTCAGTTTTCTTTCTGCTACATAATTCACCATTGGTTTAAGAATCCTGGAAAACAGAAGGGCAAAAGGTGGCAACACAAACCCATAAAGTTGGGGTATTTTTAGCTAAAAGGACAGACAGGACATTTATGTGGTCTTGAGTCTTTCAAAGAATGCCATGGATTAAGTCAACGTGTTCTGGTAGTCTACGGATCACTTTGGCTTAGGAAGAGAAGCCTGGGCTTTTCAATTTGGTCATTCAGAGCAACTTCATTACCACTTTAGTCCCTTCACCCTTTCTCCTTGTGAATACCAAGCACCCCTTCAACACACAAACTTGATGTTACCCCTTCGTCTACCACCCCTCGCACTTTTAACAGCTGGAACTGTTTACAAAGACTCAGCAGTCCTGAGAATCTAAACATAACAGGGATCTATCTTTCTTTACCTGCTGAAACAGAGGCGTTTTTTTTCTCTGGTCCATCAGGCATTCCCTCTTTTAATTCATCTCCAGAAACCAAGGATGCATCGTCATCACTGTCGAACGTATCATCTTGTAAAATAGGATTTAAATGGTCTGAAAGACAAAAGAGGTTTGTTAACTTTCCTGAATAGCCTTTGTCTCGTTCTCTTACATGAATACAGCTTCTAAATCAGTGCCAAAACCCTTTCTTCATTTGAGAGCACACACTGAAAGCTATTTCCTAGAGTTCATCCCACCACAGATCTAAGGAGATGGCACAAGGCCCTACAAAGCTGTACTAAGTCCCACTGATGTGTACGTATAAGGTACGCTACTCTTGGTGATTTTTTTCTCCCCCTTAGAATAAAGGAGATTACAAACAATTTCCGCAGTTGCTAAATAGCTAAAAACAAACAAACAAACAAACAAACAAAAAAAAAAAACAAGACCATTTCTTTCTGGAGGAGGTTCCCACAATGAAAGCACGGGGATTAAGGATGTGATGGCCACAGAATTCCATTCATCTAGTAAATATCAGTGCTAATTGATCTCACGTGCACATGTATAGTACGATCTACAAACATTTAAATTAGGAGACTGGTTAAAAACGATGATAGCTAAAACAATATTTAGCTTAGACCAGTTATACTTGTATCCTGGTCCCGACATTCTTCAGAAAGGAATTAGAAACATTGACCTAGAAATGCTTCCCCTCCAAATATCTGAGTTTTGATTTTTTAAAGAAAAATAGGTGCCTTATACTTCAAACCTCAAGTCAACCTCTACAAATGCTAATTATCTTAGCTGCCGTCAGAAGCAGGATGCTTCAGTAGAGAACGCATCGTCCTTTACTGTGTATTGAATCATTCAGGGCTTCCATTTGGCATTTCAGTTTCGAATCCAGAATAAAACCTATGCGTTATCTTCCAGACATGCCCAAAAGAAAGACATGCACATGCAAATAATAAAATTCTACCATCATTATGTCTGAAAGGTTTAAGTTGATTGCACAAACCACAAGTTTTTGCTTTAGCAGAATTATAAAGAAGTGGATGCTGTGGTTATACCTTGCTGTCGGTCCTCCTTTAGTGCGAGCTGTGCATGCAGGAAGATCTTCTGCACAACTTGTAAAATATTCGCTACTGATCTTTTAAAAAGTGGCTTGAAAATGGGTGATAGTGCTTGTCCGGGTGAAGCCACGATCCTGTTTGATGCCGGAACAACCTTCTTCAGAGCCATGAAAAAGTCCTTTGCTTTTATTTTAATAGAATTAACGTCTAGTAGCAACTTCTCCCTACTTGCATAAATCTGAGGATAGCATCGACGTAGAGAGCACAGTGCAGCTTCAGTACATAAAGATTTGATATCTGCACCACAGTATCCTAACAAACAAAAATCAAACGTTACATCAGTCAAGGCCCAGGTTTACAACATGCAACATTTAAACAATTTGTAATGCCAAAACCAAACAGGTTAACAGGGAATTCAAAGTGCTACCGCTCTGCAGGGAAGTTTCATGTTGCGCACTGTCTGATATCCTGCGCTTATGCAGCTGAAGCAGACTCCTCATCAAAAACTATACTCTTGAGGAAGATGCCCCAGAACCATTTAACGTTTTCAGACAACAAAAAGAACGACAACAAAGAGTAAATAGATGAAAGCATCTAACTCTGATTGCTATGAAGGCGTGCCAGCTGCCTCGTTGACTAGTTGTGCAGCAAGGCACAAGAGCTTGGGTACTGCCTGGTACAAGCTAAGGTTCTTTACAACTTGCTCACAAGCAAGAATCCATTTTGGTTTCAGTCTTACCAATGCATTTCTCAGCTAGTTCATCAAGCAACATGTCCGGTGGCTTACGGGTCCAGTCATGAGTATGAATCTTGAAAATTTCTTTTCTAGCCTGGAAGCAAAATCATTGCGTTTTAGCTTGTCCCAAGTTTTCCTTAAAAATACCAACAAGAAACAAACAAACCAAAAAGCAAACAAACAAACAAACAAACAAACAAACAGTCCTCCTTGAAAACCCCTCATCTATTAATACGCTTTTCTTACTTGCTCAACTTTCAAGTATTTTACAGTTATTTAATATACACTCTGCATTTTCAACCAGGAAATTGAATATTTCTTATTTGTTATACTGAACTTTTTCTAGGAACCTACAATGAAAGAAAAGGCATTTATAGCTTCAATAACAAGTTTCCAAAATACGAGACCTAATGACCCAGAGGAAAATACTGTAATGAAAAATTTATCCAGAAACATTTCTTTGTTGTCCAAAAAACTTCTCTAAAACTTAGCAAGCTTTCATTGTGACAGTCTCATTACTTCATCACATTTGCTTTTCAGGCAGTAAATGCACAGAAAGCACTTCTGGCACAATGCTTCAAATTGCTACAATTACTATAAAGAAGAAAATAATTATGACTCAAACGACTACCACTGATCCGGGGCACAATCAAATGCAAACACGTCCCCTATTCATTCATAAGTGAAGGATTGAGACCAAAAACACAACTTCATGATGAAAACGCCCAAGTGGACTAAATAATTAAGCAAACAGGTACAACTTTGCAGTGTCTCCACATATCACTCTTTTGTTCAAGTTGTCAATTATTTTTTTTTCCTATAAAGTTGGACTTTGCCATGGTAGAACTAACGTTGAATTTAAGTTCTCACCTCTTTATTTGGCAAGTTGAAGAGGAACTCTCTGCCAAAGCGTCCTGGTCTTCGTAAAGCAGGATCTATAGAATCCAGTCTGTTGGTAGCTCCGATTACCACGATCTCCCCTCTGTTATCTGTGCCATCCATAAGCGTCAGAAGAGTTGAAACAATGGAACTAATAGAAAAATATAGTTTTTATTTACTGGTTCAGTAAATGTTATTACATTCCACGTGACTTTCTTGATGCCGGAACAACCTTCTTCCTAGTAGTCATTCAAAAGTAAGAAAAAAATAGTCTACCAAGTCGGGTTTTTTTTTGGTTTGATAATAAATCTGCAGACTGGTAAGTCATCAAGCACTTCAAGACTGTTTGATATAATCTCTACAGGAGGAACAGCCAGTGTTGGAAATGAAAAAAAGCAGCCCGTTTCTTCAGAGTCTTAAGCCTATGCTACTAGGAAAAAAAAAAAAAAAAACAAACAAAACAAAACAAGAGGAGAGGAGAAGAACAGCGGGAAATTTACCTATTCTCCAGGTGTTCAATTGCAAAGCCTCCTCTGGAGGATCAACAGCTGTGAATTCAGCGTGCTTAGGAGAAATCAGATCTACGTCTGAACCACAACTATTTCAGCAGTATCACTACCATGTTACTCTGAAGAAGCAGTCAGCACCCTTTCTATGTTAGGAAATAGCTGAACAGAGTCTGTTATTCACATGAAGTAGTCAGGCAGGTTTCTTTAGGAAGGCTGGGTTTCACTAGAACATTACTAGCCTGTAAGCCTCATGGCATCACCTTCCTCCTTGTCCCCTACTATCTTCTTTGCCAAGGTACAGCTGTCCACATTTACTTTTCCTACTTGGCTGGACTGAATTTAAGAAGGGATCTTGCATCTAAGAAAGGGAACAAAAGTTGCTGCCCAGCAGCCTCTGGCTCAGGGAGGAGTGGGAAAGCTCTGTGCAGCCCCCAAGGGCCGTGCAGCAGGAGGCAGGAGGTGCTCCAGGCTCACAGCAGCAGTTCCCTTGCGGCCTGTGCAGGGAGAGGCCCCTGGTGGAGCAGGCTGTCCCCCTGCAGCCCATGGGTCTCCCGTGGAGCAGATCTCCACGCTGCAGCCCCCCTGTGGCTGGAGGAGCCCCCGGTGGAGCAGGTGGCTGTGGCCAGGAGGAGACCGCGGCCTGTGGAGAGCCCCCGCAGGAGCAGGCCCCGGGCTGGACTGGAACAGGCTGTGCTGAGCCTGCTTTGCCCGTGACGCTCCTTGTGGAGTGATCTCCCTGTCCTTCTGGCAGCCCTTGAGCCCTTTCCAGCCTCTTTTCTCCCCTTGGCATTGGAGGAGGGGCAGGGAGAGAGCGCTTGTGCTGGAGCTCAGCTGCCCAGCTGAGGAAAACCACCACGGTTTGCTCTCTCTTGCCGCTGCTGCAGCACGCTGGTAGCAGCCAGCAGCATCTGTTCTTCGAGCCTCAGCAAGCCCACAGCATCTTCCTTGAAGGGATCCCTTTCCTTCACGCCTGCCAGGCGCCGCCTCCAGAGGCTGAGGGCTTGTGCCCCGTTTGCAAGCGCTTTCTCAGTGCCCCCTTCCCCAGAGAAGGATCCCAGCTGCTTGGCTTCCCTGCCCTCTGCTGCCAGGCTCCTGCAGCTGCTATCCCAGCAGCGCAGCAGCCAGCTGACAATGTGCTCGCCTGGAGGACAGCTGCAATCTTGTCCCATGGCTCGCAGCTCGCCCAGGGATGGGGATCACCTGCTTGCTGCTGCTTTTCTCTCTGCTCTCCTTTCCAACAGCCTCCTGTTCCCTGGGATGGCCCTACCTTGGGGTAGGCTGCCTTGCCTTCCTCTTGCTCCTTCCCCTTCTTGGGAGGACTTTCTGCCCTTCCGAAACGAGATGACTTCTGCATGCATTCCTTCCCCTTGTGTGTATTGGCGCCTGAGACAGCACCGGGGTAGTCCCCGGAGCCAGCTCTTAGGGCCTGTGCCAGGCTTGGAGGGGCTGCAGGGAACATGCCAGGGGCTCGAGGGGCTGCAGGGAACATGCCAGGGGCTGGAGGGGCTGCAGGGCGAGTGACACGGGTTTGAGGGGCCTCAGGTCCCAGCGCAGTGGTTGAAGTCGATGCAGGGAACATCAGAGTTGTTGGAGGGGCTGCAGGTAAAATGCCAGGGGTTGCGGGGGCTGCAGGGTGCTGAGTCACAGCTTTGCATCAGGTCAAGACGCATTTTCCTAGAACCATCCATTTCCTCCTGAAGGGGCTGAATAGCATGGAACGGTCTTCAAAATGCACAGAGCAGACCCCAGCAAACGTAGGGATGCTGCTAGCAAGTAGGTAACTATTTTGTTGCTGTTCTTAACATTGCTTCACAACAACAGATGCAAACATGATAAGATTAAATAATAATCATTATAATTTTATAGTAATAAAACAATGCCATACTGTACAACACAGTCAATAAAGTGGATTGAATGCAATAAAAATAAAACCCATTTTTCCCATCCCAATGAGTTCCTATCCCCATCATCACTTCCCATCCCACTGATCATTTCCTATCCCAACAACGTCCCAGTTCTGATCCCAAGGCTGAATTCCCAACTCCCACCCACCCATCCATTTTTTAATACTGCTGCTTTTTAGAAAGTTTTTTTGTTTTGTTTTGTTTTAATACTTAACTACGTAACTGTGCAAAATGTGGCATGATGCAACGAGACAGACAAAATCATAATGAAGAGCAAATATTTTCAGTATAGATACCAGAATGGAAATGTTCCTTAGGTGGTCCATCATCTACAAGTTTTCAGCTTCTGCTGATACCTGGACTGTAGGAACTGGGTGGCGCTCCATGGAGGAGCACACAGGAGCTGCTGCTATTTTTTGCTTGACTATTTCGTTAGGGGTTTGCAGGGCCTTGTTCTCCCCGTGGGTTCTCTCCCTAGAGCTGCCACATATTTGGAGTCTTATATCTACTGATCGTACAGGGCATTACTGTATCAGAGGTCAAACCGCCTTACCTGCTGGTACCACATACCTACCATCTGCAAAGGTAAAACTCTGTGTGTTTGTTTTTTCCCCTAAGGGCTTCTTTTGCAAAGAAGAATGTGATTTTGATAACCGGTGTAGTCTTGTACAAAAGGTAAGAGTGGGAACTTAGCATCTCGATTTGTTCTTTATAAAGTCTGGTTTTTATTGTCTGTTTTTTGTAAAATTTTCCTTTGTATAAAAATTGTATGAGCCATAGAGAAGAATGCATTAAAGCATCAGGGTAAGGCAATACTACTGAATTGCTAATTGGAAATTGTTCAGCACTTTACCAGCCACAAACCCTGCCAGTTGGAAAATGGGTGTAAACATCCACACTTGAAGGTGTTACTGGGTGACACTTGCTTTTAACTTCTAATTCTCACTAAATGACTAAGGTTTAACTGCCATATTGTAGTGATGTATCAATGATTTGCTTCCTGATCCTTTTTTATTGTTTGACATAATAGATTGCGTGTTCTAATTATGACTGTTAGTCCCTGCTATCTTAAAGATCTGATTCTGTAAGTGCTGCAGGCCTCTAGCTCCTGCTGATCTAGGGAGAACAGAAGGTGCTGGCTGCCACAGGAAACAGACTTGAGGATGTTTCTGCATGCAGCTGTTAAGCTAAGCACCAGACGTCTGAATGTAAAGTACCATCAACCTCTAAGGGCATTTATTTAAAAAAAAAAAAATCATCTAAGGAAAACAGTTTGTAAATAACTGAAATACAGGACAGAAGGTAACTTCTCTTTGAAGAGGAATAGCGTTTGGCTTCAGGAACACCTTTTTTCCTGACCAAAACCTGTCCTTCAAAATCTGATGCGTTTTTTTTTTTTTTTTTTCCCCCTTTGGAGGAGCTGATAGATCTGTCTTTTGTGCTATTGATCAACAGAAAACTTGAGGAGAGTTCTATGCAAGCAACTTTCTTTTAAAAAGCAGAAAATATTGTACATTCCTAGTGTGCTTGCTACCTGTAAACAAAATTACAGGTTTGCAGATATCAAAGCTGATATCAAAAGATGATAAGACTGATAATTTGTAGTACAGTTCAAGAGATCTGTCTTCCAGATGTGTTTTAACTAGGGATGTATTACAGAGACCATGGTGCTTGGATTTCACAGTATGTCTGTATAAAGACTTTTTTTTCCTGATGGACATGCGTAATTAAAAAACACTTTCAATTAAGCAGACACGTTTTGTGTTTGAAGCGTCCCCCGAGCCAGCTTTTAAAATGAAAGCATTCTGTCCTCAGGAGATTCTAAAGCAGCAGAGTCTACGGATGTTTGAGCTGGTCCAGAAGCACCCGCCACACTGGCCTCCTTTCATACCTCCAACAAAACCAGAAGTGACAACCACAGGAGCAGGTAAGGCACCGATTAAAAGCCTAATTGTGCAATGTTATGTTCCTCGTTAGCAAATAAAAGAATAATCACAGGTAGAATAACTATCCTTTGTGAGTGTCAAGCAATATATAGCAGGCATGTATCCAAACAAGCCATACAATTGCTAGCACAGATTTTTTTTTTCACTCTTACAAAGTACTTTTCTGGAATGCGTCTTTCAAAGTTTTTTTTTTAAGTGAACAAAATCAGGCATGTCTTTAGAAGCATTTTTTTCTTTATCTTTTTTTACAGAACTCATTGAATCTACTGACAAGCTATTTGAATTGGAAGAAGAATTTGAAATCCTGAGTGTGTGAAGGAAACTGTGGTGACTCTTCTGAGTGTTGAATATATTGGTAATATTATTGCATTGACTTAAACAGCCATGTTAGCCCCGAAGTGCCTGAAATTATGGATAACAGAGCACAGAAATCTAGTAGCATCCAAAACTCCAAGGGCAGTTTAACACACAAGCTTCCCCGGATGGAAAGGCAGTAAGAGCTCTTGTGATAAGATGCTTAAAGGGAATCTCTTTTTAACGTACCTTACCTGGAGACAAACGGGCCTTTGAGATTAAGGCAAAAATACATGTATCACTGGGCACCATGTTTGGAGAAAGGGATAACCCAAATGGATATTTCTTGCTCTCATATAATAATGCAATAGTTTAGTTCTTCAAGCAAAACAGTCTTCAGTTCAGGAGGATGTTTACTTCTGTTCCCTCCTGTGGGCTGCGTCATAGGAAAAATACATTGTCTTGTTTAAAAGATCGACTGGATCAGGAGAAAATTGTTTCCTTGTTAAATATTTTAACATGTATTTGAGCAACCAGACTTTATTACAAAAATGTTTCTGTAAAAGGAACTATGTCTAATGGATACATTTTGCAATAGCCTTCCTGTTTCTGGGAGACCTCAAGAGGAACAGGAGCCTCAAATAGTTGATACAGATCACAACCACTGTTATAGTTATGGTATATTTCACCTTGACCTTAAAATTCAAATGATTAAAACTTAGGTTATTTCTTTCCGAGTTAAAACGAGTCAAAGGTGGTTTAACTGTACCTTATTTATTTTAGAATAGATTTACACAAGTTTCTCTGTTACAGCACTTTATCTGTGCATCTAATAAATTTCTTAAGCTTTTCTTAGGTTGTATGCTGCTATGTTTGGTTAATTTGTGTGAACTAAATATAAACCAGGTTATCTTAAAACTTAATATAGAAGCGTACACAGATTACTGAATTGTTGCTTTTTGACTTCTTGCCTTTTGAAATCTGTTTTGGTAGAAGTGCCTTAACCCTACAGGTTTATCAGAACAGCCTGGGCAGTTTTATTTCTAAGGCAGAGAATCTCTCTCTAGCAGCCATAAGAAAAACAGTTCAGAATAAAGAAAGGCAAAGATTTTTAATCCATGCTGAAGTTCCTTTTCACTACCAGACAGTCCCCCTTGTGGTCATGTTGTCATGCTAGTGTAATGAACATGAACTGCAGACTTTCATCTTCACCAATAAATGACAACATAGAGAAATACTGAATATCTCTCACTCTTATTTATAGATTTTCTTTTCTTTTTCAGTAGTTCAGCCCTAGTCAACTCGGAGGTGGGCAGCAGCAGCTTCTATGGAGCACCTTTGCTGAAAAAAAAAAAAAAAAAGTTGAGCCTTGAGGGAAAAGGAAGGTGGGAGAGCCAGATGGGGCAAGAGGAAGGGAGGTGGTTTGACCAGGACACCTTGAGGGTCTGGGAAGAGAAGAAATGGATGGGTGCTTAAGAAATGAGCAGCATCACAGCCTACATACGGAAGAATTGTGACGAGCAGTTTAGAAATGTGAGCGATTGGTGGTCTTGTGTTGATCGGCAGCTGTGCTCCATGGTTATAGCTGTAATTTCAGCAGTTTACTGTGTAAGCCGCATGTTGCCACTTCCTTGATCAAGGCAATGCTGTTCAGTTGCAGGGAAGAGGGGCAAGACTCAGGGAAGAAACGGAACGGAGAAAACTGTACACTGTGGATATGCACACGTAGCCATAAAATCAGTGCTGGACAGAAAGAGAGAAAGAGAGACTCCTCCAAACCAATTCCGTTGACAACTCTGAATGCTTCCAGCTAGAAAAAAAAGGAAGAATGAAGTGGAGGGCTCCTTGCCATCACTGTATTTCTGGAGCAGATTTCTGGATAGTCCCCGCAGCCAGCTGTAGGGCCTGTGCCAGGCTTGGAGTGGCTGCAGGGAACATGCCAGGGGCTCGAGGTGCTGCAGGGAACATGCCAGGGGCTGGAGGGGCTGCAGGGTGAGTGACACGGGTTTGAGGGGCCTCAGGTCTCAGCGCCGTGGTTGAAATCGATGCAGGGAACATCAGAGTTGTTGGAGGGGCTGCAGGTAAAATGCCAGGGGTTGCGGGGGCTGCAGGGTGCTGAGTCACAGCTTTGCATCAGGTCAAGACGCATTTTCCTAGAACCATCCATTTCCTCCTGAAGGGGCTGAATAGCATGGAACGGTCTTCAAAATGCACAGAGCAGACCCCAGCAAACGTAGGGATGTTGCTAGCAAGTAGGGAACTTTTGTGTTGATGTTGTTAACATTGTTTCACGACAATAGATGCAAACATGTATCTTGAGTTGAGGGCAAAGGTTACCTTGGATCTGAAGCACACAGGCGTTCACTAATGTCCCCCCATCCGGAGTGAATCCACAACGACTCGGAAGGAAAACTAAAGTCCAAAGCAGTGCACTGGGATAAAGAGAGTTTAACAGGGTAGAAAAGGAATAAAAACAATATAATAAATATTAATATTTATAATTTATAATTTATAATATAATAACGTATAAAAATTGTTTAATTAATAAGATTAAATAATCATCATCATAATTTTATAGTAATAAAACAATGCCATACGGTACAACACAGTCAATAAAGTGGATTTAATGCAATAAAAATAAAACCCATTTTTCCCATCCCAATGAGTTCCTATCCCCATCATCACTTCCCATCCCACTGATCATTTCCTATCCCAACAACGTCCCAGTTCTGATCCCAAGGCTGAATTCCCAACTCCCACCCACCCACCCACCCAGCCAGCCATGCACCCATTTTCTGCATTTTCAGGTCACAAGACTCTGATGAAGGCCACCTCAGCCTTTTCCCCGAAAAAAAAGCTGCTCTTTATTGTGAAAAACTTCACTTTTGCACAACACTGCAGACCCAGCCAAGATGGTCCTGCAAGACAAGGTGAAACAAACATACAAAACCCATATGGAGGTAAATTGGTTCATCTAAACAAATTCCTACCACGAAATCCTGATCCTCAATCTCAGCACCGATGAAAAAAGAGGATACAGTTCCCTCCTCCAAGGTCCCTCTCTGCCCCTGCTCCCCGTGGGCTCCTCTCCATGGCTGCAGCTGCGGCCCGGGGCCTGCTCCTGCGGGGGCTCTCCACAGGCCGCAGCCTCCTCCAGGCCACAGCCACCTGCTCCACCGGGGGCTCCTCCACCCACAGGGGGGCAGCAGCGTGGAGATCTGCTCCATGTGGGACCCATGGGCTGCAGGGGGACAGCCTGCTCCACCAGGGGCCTCTCCCTGCACAGCCCGCAGGGGAACTGCTGCTGTGAGCCTGGAGCACCTCCTGCCTCCTGCTGCACTCACCTTGGGGGCTGCAGGGCTGCTTCTCACTCCTTGCTCTTCCAGCTTCTGTTGTGCAGCAGTATTTCCCCCTGCTTACATCTGCTCTCCCAGAGGTGCAAACAACATCGCTTATTGGCTCAGCTCTGGCAAGCGCCGGGGCCCTTTTGGAGCTATCTGGAGCTGGCTGTTGTCTGGACTGTTCTCACAGACGCCATCCCTGCAGGCCCCTGCTACCAAACCCTTGCCACGTAAATCCGATCGAAGTGTATGCAGCAATTACAAAGCCGCTGTGCTTTGGGCTGTCATGATCCTTCTGCAAGTGCAGGGGAGGTGCAGGGTTGCTTTGCATTTCCAAAAGGAGGAAGAAAGCCTCCAACCCCACTGGACCTCAGCCACTTGCAGGATCCAAGCAACGCTCCCCACTTTCAGCTATCTCCCTCCCATGCACACAGTGGGAGCAAGGTTGAACAAGCACATTTTTGAAAATGTTTATCTTAATGAAGAATAAAAGAAGTCTACAACACCCAATCCCTCTGTGCACCCAAGGCAAAAATCGTGGACTATTCTGCCTCAACACTATTTTCAGACCCAATTTGTCAAGTCATCTAGCAGAGGATTTCTCTCTTGTTCACTCACTAGCTTAGTAGAGCACCAGTTTACATAGGTGCTGGAGCAGATTCCTCAACCATCTGAAGGGACTTGATCCCAGAAAAGTTCAAAACTGCAGATGACTCATGATTTTGTGGTGAAGCATCTATTAAATGAGAGCTGTTCCGCTTAGGGCACAGTGAGACAATGTGAGAAGAACCCTGTATCTCACTGATTGAGGCTTTATAACTCTACAGAATTGTCAGTCAACAATAAATGGAAAGTGCAGGAGATATGTTCTTTCTTCCTCCTTTCCCTGCCATACATTAGCAGAGAGATTGTGGTGGGATATAGGTTCAGAGCCTCACAGAAGAAGGATTTGAACCCAGGCTCTCCACAGTCTGCACCACTGCCTTCCTGACGGCTTTTGACTATTTTAATTAATTTTATTATTTTATTTTATTTTATTTTATTTTATTTTATTTTATTTTATTTTATTTTATTTTATTTTATTTTATTTTATTTTATTTTATTTTATTTTATTTTATTTTATTTTATTTTATTTTATTTACTTTATTAGTATTATTCTTCTTATTTTTCTGGATGGTGTCTAAGTGTTGGGGGGGGAAGAACCAACTGTGGGAGGAGGGAATGCTACTACTGTCTGTGACAGTGGTGATTTCTGGACAGTGTTAGCAACAGAGCTTCTGCGGAGAAGAGAAAATGACAGGCAGTGTCTCTTGGTATTCCATGTACTGAGTACTGAGTGCAGTTTTGGGCTCCACAGTGTAAGAAAAAGTATAAGAACAAACCAGTGCACTGTGATAAAGAGACTTTAATAGGGTACAAAAGGAATAAAACCAAACAAAATAAGAAATGAGAATATTGATAATTTATAATGTATCATAGAATCATAGAATCATAGAAGCATAGAATATCCTGAGTTGGAAGGGACCCTTAAGGATCATCAAGTCCAACTCTTGACACCGCACAGGTCTACCCAAAAGTTCAGACCATGTGACTAAGTGCACAGTCCAATCTCTTCTTAAATTCAGACAGGCTCGGTGCAGTGACCACTTCCCTGGGGAGCCCGTTCCAGTGTGCAACCACCCTCTCTGTGAAGAACCCCCTCCTTATGTCAAGCCTAAATTTCCCCTGCCTCAGCTTAACCCCGTTCCCGTGGGTCCTGTCGCTGGTGTTAATGGAGAAAAGGTCTCCTGCCTCTCGACACCCCCTTACGAGTATAAAATATATAAATATTGTTTAATTAATAATATTAAATACTTATCATTTTATAATAATGAAACAATGCCATACTGTACAACACAGTCAAGAAAGTGGATTTAATTAAATAAATAATAAAACCCAGGAAATTAAATAAAATTTTAAAATGTAAATTTAATACAAATAAAACCCATTTTTCCCGTGCCAATGAGTTCCTATCCCCATCATCACTTCCCATCCCACTGATCATTTCCTATCCCAGTAACCTCCCAGTTCTGATCCCAAGGCTGAATTCCCAACTCCCACCCACCCATCCATCCAGCCATGCACCCATTTTCTGCCGTCCGTGCTGGCCATGCCCACATCCATGCCCGGTCTGGGCATGGGCAGCGGGAGCGGGCTGCATGAAATAACTGAACATGAAATCATGAAATAACATGAAATAATAAATAAGGTAACTTAATTGTTGCTGTTGTTAACATTGCTTCATGACAACAGATGCAAACATGGATCTTGAGTTGAGGGCAAAGGTGACCTTGGATCTGAAGCACACAGGCGTTCGCTAATGTCCCCCCATCCGGAGTGAATCCACAACGACTCGGAAGGAAAACTAAAGTCCAAAGCAGTGCACTGGGATAAAGAGAGTTTAATAGGGTAGAAAAGGAATAAAAACAAACAAAATTAGAAATGAGAATATTGATAATTTATAATGTATAAAATATGTAAATATTGTTTAATTAATAATAGTAAATACTTATCATTTTCTAATAATGAAACAATGCCATACTGTACAACACAGTCAATAAAGTGGATTTAATGAAATAAATAATACAACCAGTACATTAAATAAAATTTAAAAATTTAAATTTAATAAAAATAAAACTCAGTAAATTAAATAAAATTTGAAAATTTAAATTTAATAAAAATAAAACTCAGAAATTTAAATAAAATTTAAAAATGTAAATTTAATACAAAAAAAAAAACAGTAAATTAAATAAAATTTAAAAATGTAAATTTAATACAAATAAAACCCATTTTTCCCGTGCCAATGAGTTCCTATCCCCATCATCACTTCCCATCCCACTGATCATTTCCTATCCCAATAACCTCCCAGTTCTGATCCCAATGCTGAATTCCCAACTCCCACCCACCCATCCATCCAGCCATGCACCCATTTTCTGCATTTTCTGCAGAAAATTTTCTGCAGGCAGAGGCCTTGCTGAGTGAGCACCTAAGGAGAGGAATGTAATCCAGAAGGCAGCAAAGAAGAGCAATGCCCCGAAAGAAGAGCTAAGTCTTGTCTCTCAGCCCTTTGGTGTCCCAAGCAGCAGTTGCCATGGGCAAGCTTTCCCAGCCCAGCTGCTGCCAGCATCCCCCCAGCTTGCCATTGCCACCTTCCTGGGTGAGGCGCGCGCGCATTTGCCATTGGCATTTGCCGTTGCCCATCCCTGAGAGTGGCAAGCAGTGCGTAGGTCCAGCACGAGAGAGGGGAGAGGGCAAGCGAGAGGGGCAAGGGCTGAGGAGCGTGGCTGAAGCTGGAGCAGGTGCCTGCAGAGGTCTCTGTGCCTGCCTGCGTGCTGAGCGGGCCTGGGTGCTGCGGGGGCCGTCGAGGAGAAGCCCGAGGTCGGTCACGGGTAGCCGTAAGAGTAGGCTCTGGCGTGGTCCTTCTGCCGCTGCTCGAAGAATTGCCCGGGGCCGATCTTCATGTGGTGGGCCGCCCGCTGCCGCTCCTCCTGGGCCAGCTTCTTGAGGCGCTCCCGCTCGGGACGCTGCTGCGGCGTGATGGGCACCGACGACTCCTGCTCCTCCAGCGGTGTGGGCGCTGCGTCGCCGCCCGCCCAGGGCCCCACGCAGGGCACGTAGTCCCCGCGGGGCTGCGCCGGACGCTGCAGCGTGCGCGGCTGCGTGGGCAGAGCCGTGGGCAGTCCCCTCCAGAGCGGGGGGCTCTGGAGGGGACTGCGAGGGGGACTGGGCAGGGCTCTCCTGAGGGCTGGGAGAAGTTGAGGCCTCTTGAGGGGAGCCAAGGGAGGCTGGGGCAGGGTTCTCTTGCGGGCAGGGATGAATTCCTGCTGGGGGGGCCTTTTGGGGAGAGGCTTGGGCATGGGTCTCCTGCGGGCAGGGTCGGGGGGGCTCTGGAGGGGACTCAGGCGAGGCTTGGGCAGGGCTCTCCTGAGGGCAGTGAGGAAGTCAGGGTCGGGGGGGCTCTGGACGGGAGCCTGGGGAGGCTGGGGCAGGGGTCTCTTGCGGGCAGGGAGGCAGTCAGGGTTGGGGCGCCTCTTGAGGGGAGCCAAGGGAGGCTGGGGCAGGGTTCTCCTGCGGGCAGGGATGAATTCCTGCAGGGGGGGCCTTTTGGGCAGGGCTCTCCTGAGCTGGGGCCGGGCTGCAGGCTTGAGGGGGGAGCTGAGTGGCGGCACAGCAGCTGCAGGGGGCTGCAGCGCCCGCCCAGCCTGCACCTTGTCGGGGTGCAGCCCAGGGCTTGAGGGGACCTCACCCAGCGCTCTGGTGGCTGCCAGTCCCTGTGTGCTGGGCTCCTCGATGTCCTCGCAGAGGTCGGGCAGCTGCGAGAGGAAGCGCTTGAGGACAGGACTGCTGGGGACAGCGGCGAAGGCGTCCTGGAGCTCCACGGCATCCAGGCAGCTGAGCAGCTCCTCCAAGCTGGAGCTGTCCAGGTCGGCCGGGAGCTGGTCCTGCAGGTGCTGCAGCTGCTGGCTGTCCCCTGCCAGCTGGGGAAAGGCCTCGGCGAAGGCATCGGGGCCCAGCTCCAGCAGCTCCAGGGGCTCCTCAGGCACCTCTGCAAGTGTCGCCGCTGAGGAAAAAGCAAGCCAATGCAATCCCCCAAGCATCCCCCGCTGCCAGCTTTGCCATGGCTCCTGGGTGTGGGGCGCCCAGCGGCCGGCTGGGCCAGCCCCAAACTCACCGTCGGGCGTCGCCGTCTGGGTGCTGGCGGTCGCTGGAGCCTGGGCAGGCTCGGGGGGAGTGGGGCCGGGCAGCGGGGGCCCCTGGTCCTCGCTGAGCCCCACGGCATGCAAGCAGGGCTCCGGCAGCTGCCCCCGGCTGCTGCTGAGGGTGCGGGGCGCGGGGAGCGCCTGCCCCCGCAGCGGAGGCCCCGGCACGAGGAGTGGTGGGGGGCCAGGGTAGGCAGGGGCCTGCAGCAGGCAGGTGCCTGCAGGGTGCAGGAGCTCCCCATGGAGTACGGCCCTGGGCCTCAAGCAGAGGGGAGCACCATCCTGGGGCACCAGCGTCCCCGTCCACATCAGCAGGGGCTGGGAGACACTGGGGGCACCCACAGGAGCGCTGTGGGGGAGCTGCCCCACAGCAGGGAGCTGCCCCACGGCGGCGGCGGGGAGCTGCCCAAGCTGCAGGTGGTGCCCCTGGGCTGGGAGGTGCCCCCCAGGTGGCAGCTGCACCCTGGCGGGGAGCTGCAGCACCTGCCCCTGGACCCCCGGCACCACGTGCCAGAGGGTGGCCTGGGGCAGTGCGGAGGGGAGGGTGGGTACCTGGGGGGGCTGCAAGGGCAGCGCCGTCGCTCCGCGGAGGGAGGGAAGCAGCCAGGCAGCCACCGTTGGCGGCACGGCTGGGACGACGAAGGGGGAGTTTTGCGTCTGCGGAAGCCGCGGAAGCCGTCTGGGGAAACCCTCTGTGGGAAAAAGGGCGCTGGGCTGAGCTCTGGGGCGCTGGGCTCGCCAGCAGGGCCGCAGCCCCGGGAGGAGCGGGAGCCGGCTGCTGGACCTGCCATGGTGGCTGGAGAGTGGGGCGGTTGCTTGGGGAACGCGGGCAACGGGGGTTCCGTCCCAACGGCTGACCAGCCCCTCGCCGACATCTTGGGGAGGACTGCAGGCTTTGGAGCCAAGCAGGCTGCCCAGCGCAAGACTTGGCCATCCCCAGCAGGCTTTCCCTCCCACGCAGCACTTGCCATGCCCACGACGCTTCCACACCACCACTTGCCCCGCCCAAGGCTTGCCCAGCCCAGGACCAGCTTCTCGGCCTCAGCGGCAGTGCCCATCCTTGCCATTTCACCGCATGGCACATTCCCAGCAACCCAGACGAAATCTGCCCCATCAACACGAAGCGTTTCTTCAGCCAAAGAGACCTCGTCCCAAAGAATTCCCCTCTCTTGGAGGACTTCTCCAAGCACTTCCTTCCCCAGGGAATGGTACCCACCCCATTCAAGACTTCCCATCCCAAGGCTTTTGCTTCCCAGGGATTTCCTTCCTAGGGAACATTGCCCATTTCCTAGCCCAATGGCTTCCCACCCCAAGGAAGTCTTCCCATGCTGTAGCCCCAAAATGCCCCCAGAGGGCACCTGGCAGCTACTGGGAAGGAAATGAGCTCTGTCATGGTGAGCTAGCCGCTCAAGGCCCTGCTCTTTGGCCCAGGTGTCTGTGAGGCGGTGTTGGCAAGGAGTCCTGTTGTGAACATAAGAACATAACATAACAGAAGAACATAAAATCACATCAGAGAGAAAAAAATATAGAATAACAGAACGCGACATAGGAACATCAAACAAAGACAACTCTCATGATGTGGTCTGATAGGATGGAGGAGAAAGCAGAAATCCAGCAATGCTGTCTTTCCTACTCCTCAAAACCAATTCCGTTGACAACTGGGAATGCTTCCAGCTGGAAAAAAATGCCAGAATGAAGTGGAGGACTCCTTGCCATCACTGTGTTTCTGGAGCACACCTCTACCTTTCTGTCCAACAGGGGGTTCTTCTTGGGAGATAATTGCCCAACATGAAAAAACACAACCAAAGCCAGAGGACCCATCTCCGCAACAAGACGATAAATAGAAAAGACATCTCTAGATGCAGACCCCAGAGCTCCAATTCACTATGTCCCACTAGTGGAAGTTATTTTTTAGGCTTTGTTTTTAAGGCCACTGGCTGCCTCCTCCCTTATGCTGCCCATTCTCCCTGTTGTCCTGTCTTCTTTCTCCTGCATTGCTTCCTTTCCTTGGTGGACCTTGCTGAGCTCTTTGATGTTTTGTTGTATATATATGTATGAAGACATAAACCTGTTAGAGAGTGTCGAAAGAAGGGCAACAAACAAGAGGGTCTCTTTTAAGAGGGGGATTGAGGTTTGTGGCAAGGTTTTGGTAGCAATTTAGGGGCTGCACTGTGCTGGACACAGCAACAGACGCACCATAAGCCAAAGTCAGACAATAAGCCAAGGTGTGTTCACGCGTGGTTTACTGTGGTTTACGTGTGGTTTACGTATAGAAGAAAGTTTTTGCCTAGTGGTGAGTATACTGCAGATTTGCTGCATTGTTCTAAATTAAATAGCAAGATAAGTGATGGCATCGTAGGCTGGGAAAATATTTCTAGAGTATTAGCGCATTTTGAGCATCATTTTAACTGTTTATGCAAACATGAAGATTATTAAAATCAGTGTTTATTTATGTCTGTATGTAAACAGGTGATCATGTTGTATAGCATGCAGTAAATGGTTTGTGAATGCTGCTTGAAGAATGAAAAGAGTAAGTCAGCTCCACAAGGAATAAATGAATTGTGTTTATTTGTGCAATGCAGAGATTAGAATTAGACCAACAGCATGGAACCAAAGTCTTGCTCTGTGCCTTTTATCTGTAGGACAGTTCATGGAGGCTTCAGCAGCCCTATCTGTTTTCTAGCACTCTGAAATGTCCTCTGTGGTGCTGCACCCAGTTGAAAGCCTGCACTGATTGTGCTGAACTTTCCTAACAGGAGGCACGGGTCCTTCGTCGGACGCTGGCTGGGGATGTATGCTGCGATGCGGGCAGATGATGCTGGCCCAAGCACTGATCTGCAGACACTTAGGGAGAGGTGAGTGCTGGTCCTGAGGGAACTTCGGTATTGTCTGCAGACGCTTCTTCGTAAGTACTCCATTAAAAGCACAAACCCTGAATTTATTAGTGAGACTTTCTTTGATGCCCTGGTAACAGTTCCTAATGAATCAATTCATATTCAGCTGGGTGAAATCATCCCAGCCTGAAGCAGAGAAATAGGCATAGAAGGAGAACAAATGGGGAATCCTGTCGCCATTATTTTATAAACCTTTTAGTGGAACACCCAAGTTGAGGCCAAGGGAAAACCTGCCACCGTGGGACAGTGCTCTTACCCTTCTCTTCACTACTCACTTGTCAGCAGCACGAGGTCCAAACCCCCCTGGTGCAAGCTCTTAAGCATGCATGTCACATCCCAGGATGCTGCCAGTGGAGTGTTTGGACTTTCTGTATGGATCTTATGTTGTTATTTAATGGGTGCTTAGAAATCCAACAAGGTCTAAACACAGCCTGTACTTTTAAATAATCTTGGAAGCTCAGAGATACTGGAATGGCTATCAACACGCAGCATGATCCGTCAGAATATGTTTGCAGTTGATGTTTTTGTTTTGTTTTATTTTCCCTGTTTTTACAATCTAGCCTATGATGATAAAGGGCAGCTTGATGATAAATAACAAGCTTGGAATTCTAGGAGCTCTACACAAAATGTAAATATTCGAGATGAATTGAAATGTCTTTTAACATCTCATTATAAAGCTTTCTGCTGTCTAGACATTTGATCAGTGTAATGAAAACGTCACCATTTTTTATTCTATATCAATTTTTCCTTTCAGATTGGCAATGGGAAAAACACAAAAAACAACCAGAAGAATATCACAGAATCCTACGATGCTTTCTCGACAGGAAGGCTTGCTGTTATTCAGTCCACCAGATGGGTAAGAACAAACATAAACTTTCAGGTTTTTTCCACTGAAATTTCTACTGTGTTGAATCACTAATTTGCAGTATGTTAATTCATAATTTTAAAAAGTGGATGTGAAGACAATGTGTATGCTTATACAAAAATAAAAAGGTATGCAGATGGGCGCAAAGACTAGTAGTACAGAAACATTCCCTGAGACCTAAATAAAGCCATGTACTAGAATCTAGCTCTTGATAAACTCTGTAAGCCTTGGGTACCAGAGTCAGTAATGTTAGAATAGACAGTCTTGTAGCTTATTGCTGTAATTTGTAATAAAGGGCACTAACATTTGTTAACTTGTAATTCTCATTGTAGTTTAGAAGCCTTTTGTTTATTAAAGAAACTGGCACTCCCTAAGTTTTGAAAAGAGCATAGATTGAGAAAATAATTGTTATTGCTAAATACAGATTGCAGTTACTCTAGAATGTTTGACAGTGACGGTATTTACTGTATATTGTTCCCACATTCTTTATGGTCTCATTTTTCTTTGATTTTGTGTACGTGTGTCTTTTTTTCACTATGAAAACAGCACAGGTGGGTGTTGGAGAGGGGAAGTCAATTGGAGAATGGTTTGGACCAAATACAGTTGCTCAAGTACTAAAGTAAGTGAGATCATACCAGTCTCATTCAGAACGTACTCCCCTGGGGCAGCCAAGACAAGGCCCAGGCAGAGTTTTGAAGGCTGCATCTCCCCCTGTCCCACAGTCAGGAATGTACTTGCCATCTATTTACAAGTGCAGCATGGAATGTCATGCCAAAGCTCGGTGTGCAGGTACTGAGTTGGGAATGGGTGACCTCTAAATTTTAATAAAGGAAGAGCCTGAGGAGAAGAAACTGCAGGAAAGTCTCCTGCTATGCCGTCTGCATGCCCTCACCAGTCACACCACAGATGTATATTCCTTTCTGCACAGTGGCACAGCTCTGGCAGGTCGAGAGTGCCACCGTGTAGGTCGGAGTGGTGGTGTGAAACATCAGAGAGAAGCCATCTCGGCTGAGGAGGGAACTGAGCTGCAATTCCTCCCTTTCTGAGCAGCAGTTCTGCCAGCAAGGCTACTGGATAAAGATGGGCAGCTCCTCATAGTCTGGGAGCTACACTGAAAGGAACTGAGGCTGCTCAGTTCTCCAGGGGTACGTGGAGGTGTCTTACCTCAGGCAGGGGCTAGGCTACAGGTCCTGCGAGCTCAGCAGCAAGTCTTTGACACCCTGGAACAGGCACATGATCTGAAGAGGGAGGGGAGCTGAAGCATGCCCTGGACTCCAGATCTTTCATGGCCAAGTTTTTCATGGTGAAACGCTCACCCCCATTTCTTTCTGGCTTATTTGAAACAGCTAATTCTGCCAGTGCAGCTTAAGAGTGTAGCTCCCTTCCCCAAAGGTTTGGATTTTGCAGAAGTGGACATAAAACTGTGTGCTGCTGTCTCCCACTGAAGTTTTGGTGCCCCAAACCCTTAGCTGATTTAGCTTTTAACGCCCCATTTCTGCTGTGCACGCAGGCTCAGGCAGAAGTAATTCCACTGAATTCAGTGGAATTTCTTAAGCAAAAAGTAATCTGCAAAACTGGCATAGGAATTTTTTTCTTTTCCAGATGAGAAAAGACACAATTGGGCAAGAACCCATTGCAGAGACTGTCGAGTGCAATAAAAAGTAATAAACTTGATGTAGTTGAACTGTTACTGTCACTGCACTTAGCAGTAAGACAAAACAGTTTGCACATGGTGCAGCACATATGTTTTTCCTGGTACCACTCAGTACCTATTTTTCTAAAGATATTAAACATTTAATGTTTAAAGTTTTCTTTTTCTTACATGGAGACTTTAAAAAATGCAGAAAGGATGTTTTTTCTTAAGAAAAAAAAAAAAAATAAATGGTTCTGAGTGTAAAGCTACCCTTTTGATCCAACTAGTTTATATTAATTAGTACCTTAATGTTTTCTAGGAAGCTTGCTTTATTTGATGAATGGAATTCATTAGCAGTTTATGTATCTATGGGCAATACGGTGGTCATTGACGACATCAGTAAGTGACACCTCATCAGTTTTCTGGTAACAGTTTCTGATTTGACTCCATTTGCCAGCATGTATCTAAACATGAACAAATACTTGGGGGGCCATGGGTTTGTCTTGCAAGGGTAAGAAGAGGGAAGAAGGACATACAAACTCAGTTGTGTTTTTTTGATCCCTGATGCCAACTTCGTGCTCACATCACTGGATGTGAAGAGCTCCTTGAAGAATTTCTACTGTCATCATTGCTGCCATTTCATTTCTCTGGCGTTTTATAGGCAAAGCTTGACACTATTAATAACATTAATAGGACATGTCACTGCAGTCTTAAATTGTCATCCCCCAATCATTGATCTAACGTCTCACTTGGACGTGCCAGCACATACTGTCTGCTAGAATTACTTCTACTAAATAGCTGTAATTGCCATGCCCGGCTCGTTTTGTCTTGGGTGCCCTATAAAGATCCCTGGCAAACTAGCTTAATTCACTACTGAGAGGAAGATCTGCTTTGTGTTCCTCTGTGCGTTGACTGATTTCTAGTTTTATTCCCGCAGAAAAAATGTGCTGGTGCCCTCCTCAGAGCAGCAGCGCGTCCCACAGCAGTGCACATTTGCACAGAAGTGCTCTTGGCCGAAGCAAGAAGGCAGGAGGACTCTGCACAGGCTGGAAAGCCCTCTTGCTTATTATACCTCTACGACTAGGGATAAATCACATAAATCCCGTATATATTGATGCATTTAAAGTAAGGTTTTCTTTCAATTCATTGCTCGTTAACTGTCAAATAAGTTTGGGTATGTGTGATGTCAGTAAAGAAATGAATGACAATTTCCTTTATTCCTTTTGAACTCCTAGGAATGCTTTAAGATGCCACAGTCTTTGGGAGCATTAGGAGGGAAACCAAATAATGCCTATTATTTCATAGGATTTTTAGGTAAGGAAAAAAGAAACTTATTCCAAATGTGCAGATGATCAAAAGAGAACATTTTTTGAAGGGGAAATAGTAAGGGGTCTAAGCGTGAACCTCTAGAAGTAAAGAAAGATGAGAATAGAATAAAATAAATGAAGAAGCATATCTAAAAGAGTTTAGAAACAGTATGAGATGATCCTTAACAGGAGCAGAAAGTTAACAGCAAAGCTAGGTGTAAAAATAAGTGATGACATCAACAAGAGCAACATACTGAGAATAGCTGATAGCATTTGACAAGTGTATTGGTCAAATGTCACTTTTATTTTCTTGTATTTCAAAACTGTTTCTGATAGCAGAAACTATCTTTTCACCTTTTGCATACCTTCTGTTATTAAGTATTGCTCTAATTAATTTAAAATGCATTCCTTCAGATTTCACCCCACTTTGGGCCAAAATTTTGCAACCCTATTTTGTCCTTTTGTAAAACCTAACCTGTTTTAGTTAGGCTTTTTTGTTCCAATTTCTGAATGAATGCCTAATGGGATTACAGATTGCATCTGTGAACATCCTGTACCTTTTAATCTGTCAAATGTTAGTGTTTACAACACTTGAGATTTAAAAAAAAAAAAAAAAAAAAAAAGTACTGGATCTCACATGGAAAAATAAAAGTATGTGACAAAGATAGAACATAACCACCCAAAAAATTACAGTAATAGGTGACAATAGGAAGTTATACTAAATACCCTGTGGGAAACACTGTGTCTAAACCTTCCGATTCTCTTAAAGAATCCCTAGCTGGAAAGTCTAGATTATACTGACTGCAATGGCAATCTAATTTCTATTTTACAGTTCTGGACCAAGTGCTTATTAATGTCACTTGCTTATTTTTAACATACGGCTTTTACCCATCCGGGCAATGAGCTGATCTATCTGGACCCTCACACCACTCAAAGCTTTGTAGATTCAGAAGAAAATGGCACGGTTGACGATGAGAGTTTCCACTGCCAGGAAGCCCCACATAGAATGAAGATCATGAATTTGGACCCTTCAGTAGCTTTAGTAAGTGTCAGGAAATCTTGAATGCATGTACTTTATCTCAAAGTAATGTCTCTCTACATTGGTAAGGGCAGCAATGCATCTCCTTGAACAGAACCAAGATCACAAAGCTGTCTTCTGTGATCAACACATAGTAGTTTGTACATAACTACATGGAGAATCTTAGGGCAAGTGGGGAGCTGTCTGTACTGTAGGGAGCTCGCTTTGTTTTCTTTACTGAGCAGCTTTTACTTCTTTCAAGAGGCATTATAATGGTCAGAGCAAGGAACTGAAACAGGTTTACGTGTTTTATTCTATCACTACTTTATGTTTGGTCACCTCTAGACAAGTTACTTAAACTTACTTTCTATCATAAGTTGAAAATGTTTAAGTGGAATTATTGTATTTCACCCCAAATTACAAATACAAATGTATTATTTGTAATTCACCCAAAATGTCATGGGGGTACTGTGGTATTTGAAAAAATTGGATCTGATCCCATGCCAGTATCCTGTGATTGGGTGATTGGCAGTTGTCACCAGTGGGATGTGTTTCTAAAGCTTTAAACAATCTGTAAAGATACCGGTATCTGTCATTCATTCACATACCTGTTTTTTAATACTGCTGCTTTTTAGAAAGTTTTTTTGTTTTGTTTTGTTTTAATACTTAACTACGTAACTGTGCAAAATGTGGCATGATGCAACGAGACAGACAAAATCATAATGAAGAGCAAATATTTTCAGTATAGATACCAGAATGGAAATGTTCCTTAGGTGGTCCATCATCTACAAGTTTTCAGCTTCTGCTGATACCTGGACTGTAGGAACTGGGTGGCGCTCCATGGAGGAGCACACAGGAGCTGCTGCTATTTTTTGCTTGACTATTTCGTTAGGGGTTTGCAGGGCCTTGTTCTCCCCGTGGGTTCTCTCCCTAGAGCTGCCACATATTTGGAGTCTTATATCTACTGATCGTACAGGGCATTACTGTATCAGAGGTCAAACCGCCTTACCTGCTGGTACCACATACCTACCATCTGCAAAGGTAAAACTCTGTGTGTTTGTTTTTTCCCCTAAGGGCTTCTTTTGCAAAGAAGAATGTGATTTTGATAACCGGTGTAGTCTTGTACAAAAGGTAAGAGTGGGAACTTAGCATCTCGATTTGTTCTTTATAAAGTCTGGTTTTTATTGTCTGTTTTTTGTAAAATTTTCCTTTGTATAAAAATTGTATGAGCCATAGAGAAGAATGCATTAAAGCATCAGGGTAAGGCAATACTACTGAATTGCTAATTGGAAATTGTTCAGCACTTTACCAGCCACAAACCCTGCCAGTTGGAAAATGGGTGTAAACATCCACACTTGAAGGTGTTACTGGGTGACACTTGCTTTTAACTTCTAATTCTCACTAAATGACTAAGGTTTAACTGCCATATTGTAGTGATGTATCAATGATTTGCTTCCTGATCCTTTTTTATTGTTTGACATAATAGATTGCGTGTTCTAATTATGACTGTTAGTCCCTGCTATCTTAAAGATCTGATTCTGTAAGTGCTGCAGGCCTCTAGCTCCTGCTGATCTAGGGAGAACAGAAGGTGCTGGCTGCCACAGGAAACAGACTTGAGGATGTTTCTGCATGCAGCTGTTAAGCTAAGCACCAGACGTCTGAATGTAAAGTACCATCAACCTCTAAGGGCATTTATTTAAAAAAAAAAAAATCATCTAAGGAAAACAGTTTGTAAATAACTGAAATACAGGACAGAAGGTAACTTCTCTTTGAAGAGGAATAGCGTTTGGCTTCAGGAACACCTTTTTTCCTGACCAAAACCTGTCCTTCAAAATCTGATGCGTTTTTTTTTTTTTTTTTTCCCCCTTTGGAGGAGCTGATAGATCTGTCTTTTGTGCTATTGATCAACAGAAAACTTGAGGAGAGTTCTATGCAAGCAACTTTCTTTTAAAAAGCAGAAAATATTGTACATTCCTAGTGTGCTTGCTACCTGTAAACAAAATTACAGGTTTGCAGATATCAAAGCTGATATCAAAAGATGATAAGACTGATAATTTGTAGTACAGTTCAAGAGATCTGTCTTCCAGATGTGTTTTAACTAGGGATGTATTACAGAGACCATGGTGCTTGGATTTCACAGTATGTCTGTATAAAGACTTTTTTTTCCTGATGGACATGCGTAATTAAAAAACACTTTCAATTAAGCAGACACGTTTTGTGTTTGAAGCGTCCCCCGAGCCAGCTTTTAAAATGAAAGCATTCTGTCCTCAGGAGATTCTAAAGCAGCAGAGTCTACGGATGTTTGAGCTGGTCCAGAAGCACCCGCCACACTGGCCTCCTTTCATACCTCCAACAAAACCAGAAGTGACAACCACAGGAGCAGGTAAGGCACCGATTAAAAGCCTAATTGTGCAATGTTATGTTCCTCGTTAGCAAATAAAAGAATAATCACAGGTAGAATAACTATCCTTTGTGAGTGTCAAGCAATATATAGCAGGCATGTATCCAAACAAGCCATACAATTGCTAGCACAGATTTTTTTTTTCACTCTTACAAAGTACTTTTCTGGAATGCGTCTTTCAAAGTTTTTTTTTAAGTGAACAAAATCAGGCATGTCTTTAGAAGCATTTTTTTCTTTATCTTTTTTTACAGAACTCATTGAATCTACTGACAAGCTATTTGAATTGGAAGAAGAATTTGAAATCCTGAGTGTGTGAAGGAAACTGTGGTGACTCTTCTGAGTGTTGAATATATTGGTAATATTATTGCATTGACTTAAACAGCCATGTTAGCCCCGAAGTGCCTGAAATTATGGATAACAGAGCACAGAAATCTAGTAGCATCCAAAACTCCAAGGGCAGTTTAACACACAAGCTTCCCCGGATGGAAAGGCAGTAAGAGCTCTTGTGATAAGATGCTTAAAGGGAATCTCTTTTTAACGTACCTTACCTGGAGACAAACGGGCCTTTGAGATTAAGGCAAAAATACATGTATCACTGGGCACCATGTTTGGAGAAAGGGATAACCCAAATGGATATTTCTTGCTCTCATATAATAATGCAATAGTTTAGTTCTTCAAGCAAAACAGTCTTCAGTTCAGGAGGATGTTTACTTCTGTTCCCTCCTGTGGGCTGCGTCATAGGAAAAATACATTGTCTTGTTTAAAAGATCGACTGGATCAGGAGAAAATTGTTTCCTTGTTAAATATTTTAACATGTATTTGAGCAACCAGACTTTATTACAAAAATGTTTCTGTAAAAGGAACTATGTCTAATGGATACATTTTGCAATAGCCTTCCTGTTTCTGGGAGACCTCAAGAGGAACAGGAGCCTCAAATAGTTGATACAGATCACAACCACTGTTATAGTTATGGTATATTTCACCTTGACCTTAAAATTCAAATGATTAAAACTTAGGTTATTTCTTTCCGAGTTAAAACGAGTCAAAGGTGGTTTAACTGTACCTTATTTATTTTAGAATAGATTTACACAAGTTTCTCTGTTACAGCACTTTATCTGTGCATCTAATAAATTTCTTAAGCTTTTCTTAGGTTGTATGCTGCTATGTTTGGTTAATTTGTGTGAACTAAATATAAACCAGGTTATCTTAAAACTTAATATAGAAGCGTACACAGATTACTGAATTGTTGCTTTTTGACTTCTTGCCTTTTGAAATCTGTTTTGGTAGAAGTGCCTTAACCCTACAGGTTTATCAGAACAGCCTGGGCAGTTTTATTTCTAAGGCAGAGAATCTCTCTCTAGCAGCCATAAGAAAAACAGTTCAGAATAAAGAAAGGCAAAGATTTTTAATCCATGCTGAAGTTCCTTTTCACTACCAGACAGTCCCCCTTGTGGTCATGTTGTCATGCTAGTGTAATGAACATGAACTGCAGACTTTCATCTTCACCAATAAATGACAACATAGAGAAATACTGAATATCTCTCACTCTTATTTATAGATTTTCTTTTCTTTTTCAGTAGTTCAGCCCTAGTCAACTCGGAGGTGGGCAGCAGCAGCTTCTATGGAGCACCTTTGCTGAAAAAAAAAAAAAAAAAGTTGAGCCTTGAGGGAAAAGGAAGGTGGGAGAGCCAGATGGGGCAAGAGGAAGGGAGGTGGTTTGACCAGGACACCTTGAGGGTCTGGGAAGAGAAGAAATGGATGGGTGCTTAAGAAATGAGCAGCATCACAGCCTACATACGGAAGAATTGTGACGAGCAGTTTAGAAATGTGAGCGATTGGTGGTCTTGTGTTGATCGGCAGCTGTGCTCCATGGTTATAGCTGTAATTTCAGCAGTTTACTGTGTAAGCCGCATGTTGCCACTTCCTTGATCAAGGCAATGCTGTTCAGTTGCAGGGAAGAGGGGCAAGACTCAGGGAAGAAACGGAACGGAGAAAACTGTACACTGTGGATATGCACACGTAGCCATAAAATCAGTGCTGGACAGAAAGAGAGAAAGAGAGACTCCTCCAAACCAATTCCGTTGACAACTCTGAATGCTTCCAGCTAGAAAAAAAAGGAAGAATGAAGTGGAGGGCTCCTTGCCATCACTGTATTTCTGGAGCAGATTTCTGGATAGTCCCCGCAGCCAGCTGTAGGGCCTGTGCCAGGCTTGGAGTGGCTGCAGGGAACATGCCAGGGGCTCGAGGTGCTGCAGGGAACATGCCAGGGGCTGGAGGGGCTGCAGGGTGAGTGACACGGGTTTGAGGGGCCTCAGGTCTCAGCGCAGTGGTTGAAATCGATGCAGGGAACATCAGAGTTGTTGGAGGGGCTGCAGGTAAAATGCCAGGGGTTGCGGGGGCTGCAGGGTGCTGAGTCACAGCTTTGCATCAGGTCAAGACGCATTTTCCTAGAACCATCCATTTCCTCCTGAAGGGGCTGAATAGCATGGAACGGTCTTCAAAATGCACAGAGCAGACCCCAGCAAACGTAGGGATGTTGCTAGCAAGTAGGGAACTTTTGTGTTGATGTTGTTAACATTGTTTCACGACAATAGATGCAAACATGTATCTTGAGTTGAGGGCAAAGGTTACCTTGGATCTGAAGCACACAGGCGTTCACTAATGTCCCCCCATCCGGAGTGAATCCACAACGACTCGGAAGGAAAACTAAAGTCCAAAGCAGTGCACTGGGATAAAGAGAGTTTAACAGGGTAGAAAAGGAATAAAAACAATATAATAAATATTAATATTTATAATTTATAATTTATAATATAATAACGTATAAAAATTGTTTAATTAATAAGATTAAATAATCATCATCATAATTTTATAGTAATAAAACAATGCCATACGGTACAACACAGTCAATAAAGTGGATTTAATGCAATAAAAATAAAACCCATTTTTCCCATCCCAATGAGTTCCTATCCCCATCATCACTTCCCATCCCACTGATCATTTCCTATCCCAACAACGTCCCAGTTCTGATCCCAAGGCTGAATTCCCAACTCCCACCCACCCACCCACCCAGCCAGCCATGCACCCATTTTCTGCATTTTCAGGTCACAAGACTCTGATGAAGGCCACCTCAGCCTTTTCCCCGAAAAAAAAGCTGCTCTTTATTGTGAAAAACTTCACTTTTGCACAACACTGCAGACCCAGCCAAGATGGTCCTGCAAGACAAGGTGAAACAAACATACAAAACCCATATGGAGGTAAATTGGTTCATCTAAACAAATTCCTACCACGAAATCCTGATCCTCAATCTCAGCACCGATGAAAAAAGAGGATACAGTTCCCTCCTCCAAGGTCCCTCTCTGCCCCTGCTCCCCGTGGGCTCCTCTCCATGGCTGCAGCTGCGGCCCGGGGCCTGCTCCTGCGGGGGCTCTTTTTTGCACCTAAGTGCTGTTAACCATCCCAGGCATTTGTTGTTCACATGGTGAATAAGTGCTGTTTTGGATTTACAGAGATAATCCGTAGATTTGGTTCCAAAGGGGTTCAAATTCAGGCAAGGCAGTGAGAGCTTTGTGGGCTGCAGGAGAACCAAAATGCAGGAACTGTCAGGGCTCATCCTCACCCGTGACCAACTCTCATTTGGTCTTCTTTGGAGAGAAAGCCAAGCCAGCCAGATGGCTTCCACTACTTCTATGGGAGTGACATTGGGATTGATCTTTAAAATGAAATGAAGCAGAAGGCTGTGGGTTCTCCAACCTTCAAGATATGCAGCACTTGGCTGGGAAGGTTTCTTCCGTTCCTACGGATTTGAAGAATTAGGGCTGAAAGAAGCAGCAGGACCCTAGGGCCATATTCTGTCATCTCTATGGAAACTCCTGACGGGAATTACCTCCCTACTGGTGTCAAACTGCAGGCAGGCAAACGGGTGTGGTCTCCTCTCTGTGCAACTCCCCAATCCATGGTGTCTCTTTGCATGTGTGAAATTGCATGTGTATAGGGGGTGTGGTGGCAGAAGAGTGAAAGCCTCTTCTGATGGCTCCTAAAGCTGTGAGTCTGACCCTTCTGTGACTGTGCTGAAAGCGATCCTGGGGATAGAAGGGAGAGTGATCCAGCTGCACATCATGAGACGGGGAAGAGACAGAGGCTCTGGCGTGCACTGCTGACTGGTTTGCCTCAGTGGGGTTGGAGTGAGGAAGCTGTACCCTCCTCTGTTAGCACAAAGGAGAGGAGTTATTCCACGCTATTTTTCCTCCTCTGTGTATGAATGGACAGACTGCACAGTTGGTTAAGGCCGTAGCTACTGAAGACAAGAACTCGATTGTCTGCTGCTCTTCAGGCAGAAGGCAGAAGGAATCAAGAGACAGGACTGGCTCTGTCTGCATACTGCAGTAGACGCACTTTTTTGCATCTTCTGTGCGTGAAAAAGTATGTTTTAATTGATAAGAATCCCAAGGGCCTAGAAATACTGCAGTTTTAGGACAAATCTGGTATAAACTGAGTGTCCTGAGGATTTTGAGTACTCCATTTCCGTGGCCAGACCAACAGAAACTCCAGGGCAATAGGAAACACAACTTTCTCTCTCTTATCCTAAATTTCTCCACTTGTTATCTCCTGACCAGCAATTTACAGGAAAGTTACAGGAAAGTGAGGGAAAATATTTGAACTATTTATACACCAGTGCAGGTGGTGCCATGTTAACTTCACTCTTTTGCAAGATCTTGTTTGCTAACAGCAAGTTATGGCCCCTAGGGATGTTTTACCTTGAGGGAGGGAATGGGGGCACACCAAAACAAGTAGAACAAGCAAAATACTGTGGGGTGGAGCTGACAAAACAACAAACAAACAAACAAACAACAAAAAAACAACTACCACCACAGACCACCCACTAGTGCCGTGCTTTTCATACTGAAGTGAGGAAAGAGCAGAGCATCCTTGCAGTAACTTCATGCCTCAAAACCCTCCTTTGTCACTCTTCCTGCACTTGTGTAACAGTTGCTTGCAGGTCTGTTTCCTTTCTTATTTCAGGACTGGAAGATGGCTTCATGGACAAAACAGACTTGGCTTGGGGAAGAGTAATTGAATTTATTGCCAACTGATCACAAAGTAGGACAGTGAGAATTTAAAAACTTTAAAACCAACCAACCAACCAACCAACCAACCAACCAACCAACCAACCAAACAGAAAACCACCTCGCCACACTACCTCCATCCCAGGCTAAACCTCAGTCTTGATTCTTCTATCTATTTCCCACGGAGCAGTGCGGGGTGGTTGGAGGATGTTGGGGACTGGAGGTTGCAGGCTCTGCTGCTCCTTCATCGTATTTGGCAATTTTATTGATGGTAGCGCTCCCCACCCCTCCCATCCCCTCTTTTCCCTTCCCTCCCCTCCCCTCCCCTCCCCTCCCCTCCCCTCCCCTCCCCTCCCCTCCCCTCCCCTCCCCTCCCCTCCCCTCCCCTCCCTTCCCCTCCCCTCCCCTCCCCTCCCCTCTTTTGCCTCCTCTCCCCACTTTTGCCTCCCCTCCCCCCCATCCTCTCCCCTCCCCTCCAGTCTCCTCCCCTCCCCTACACCCCCTCCCCTATGCTCCCTGTCCCTATACTCTGCTACACTCCCCTCCCCTATACTACCCTACACACTCCTACACTTCCCTCCCCTATCCTACCCTAAACTCCCGTTCGCTACACTACCCTACATTACCCTATGCCCCCCTCCCCTACACTCTCCTACACTCCCCTCCCGTATCCTACCCTACACTCCCCTAAACTCCGATCCCCTACACTACCCTATACTCTCCTATGCTCCCCTCCCCTCTAACACGCTACACTATGCTACCCTACCCTACCCTACCCTACCCTACCCTACCCTATCCTATCCTATCCTATCCTATCCTATCCTATCCTATCCTATCCTATCCTATCCTATCCTATCCTATCCTATCCTATCCTATCCTACCCTCCCCCTGCCCTCCCCTCCCCTCCCTTCCTTTTATTCCCTCCCCTTCCCTCCCCTCTTGTCTTCTTCTCTCCTCTCTTCTTTCTTTCGGGTAACTTCAAATCGCTTCAGTCGTTCTCATAGCTCCTATCCCTGGCTGATTCACGGGAACCCATCAGCAGCAACCAGAAGCGCTCCAGCTGCTGTGTCACTGGTCGAGCAACAGTCTCCAACTGGGAATCGCTGACTTCGTTGTGTGGCTCAGACAGGTGCCCTGCAGTTCCACCGTGGCCTGGACGTTTCCTCTTGCTGTGTCCCCACCTACAGCGCACTTCTGCTTAGAAGCAGCAGCAGGCTTTGGAAGATGTCCCACTCCTTCCATTTTCAGTGGTTTAGCTTGGCTAGCCGGGTGGTGTCTGTCAATAGAAGACAACAACGAGATTTGGGTTAGAAACAGCTAACTGAGTAGTTCCTTTGCACAAGGGCAAGGAATATCTACCCCTTCCTACTGGAGGCTGCAGTGTCAGAGATAATGACGGGTCCTTCCGAGAGCTTTGAAATATCCCTTGGGGATGCTGAGTCCAGAGGACCAGAGCAAACCTGTCTAAAGTACACCGTGGAATCACTCGGAATGACTTCCTAGCAGAAGCATGTGTCTGATACGGCTTCAGCTGCTTGCAGTGTTCTTCTTCACCTCATACCTAAATTCAGATGAGAGATCTCAATGAAGATGGAAAGGTTGAGAAATAGAGAAATCACTGATGTGCTTTGAGAACTTCTAAGGACTGAGTACTGCATCAATCCCATGTTGTAACATTAAGGATTGGTTAGAAAAGCAAACGTTAAAAACAAGGAAAGGGGAAGAACAAGTAAGCTTTCTTAAAGTATCTATTCTATTTAAGGTATCTTTAAAGAAGTAAATAAGTACTGAAATATATATGCAGATAGAGAGAGAGAGAGAGAGAGAGAGAGAGAGAGATACAGAAACCTAAGAGTCTGCTGTGCAGGTTAGCTTCTTGCTCTCTTTTCTAAAAGTCACAGTGAATGCAGCATCTGTGTGCGTTACAAGCATTACCCTCAGTCCAGCACAGGTACACACGAGAGGTCAGCCTGCAGGTTGCGGAGGCAAAGCAACTGCTCTGGCTGGATGTGAAGAGCCAAGACAGAAGTTGCTGTCAGGGAAAAGATACACAGAGGGGATGAAAAAGACGGAGTGTGCTTCCGACCTTCACAACTTCTAAGCAAGCGGAGATGAGGTTGTGGAAGAAGCAAATAAGCTGTTGATCTAGAAGCAGCCTGAAGATTGTCCTTAAGCAGGGCCTTGCATTCTTCATTTTTACAGCATTGCTTGCCTTCAAGTGCACGACGATGATTTTATGAACTTTCTACCACTACAGAAATGCACCGGATTCTTTCACAAAACTTACGGGTGGTACTTGGCAATATTGGTCAGCATTCTCTATTTCCTTCTTCATCTCAATTCTCTTTTGGCCTGTGAAGCTTTCCAGATCAGAGGAGAAGATCCACGGTAATACGGAGCTTTGGATACTGCAAAGGAAACGAAGAATCCTACTGACAACTCTTTTCAACCTCGCCTGCAAGCATCACAGAAAAGAACACCGAAAGAACACCGCTTTATCATGGGAAGCATACATTGGAGCATAGGTGTCCTATAGCTGAAGCGAGGTGAAGCAGGTTCCACACAAGGTGAAGGAGCACACCCATAAGCATTTCCATAAAGCCGTGTTTTCAAACAAAGGGTTAAGATTTAGATTTTCTTACAAGTGAAGAATGAAGAAATAAAAGAAAAAGAAATTTACCAGGACATCCAGTTTTCCTCTAGCTTGCTTTGCTTCTTTCCGAATCTGAGTCTGGAGTGACAGTCAGGGAGCAGCGTTGTGCAGAAATGCCAAAGCCTCCCCAGCTGGTTGTACCTTCATCAGCAAGGGCTTTGATACTGCTGCCTCCTCAGCAACATCAGCCATTTCCGAGGAAAGCTGGTGTCCATCAGGTCAAATAGGAATGGGAAATCCCTCTTGCCACAACTTCACACTCACACCAGAGTTGGCAGGACAGGCCGATGGACAGAGAAGCGTCTGCAAGAGTGTTAGAAAACAGACTTTAGATTTCCGTCAACCCAGGAAGAATTACTTGCTCATCCCTTCAAAGTGAACTCTGAGTAGAAGGAGGGGATCCCAAGCTGCATTCCTGACATCTATGCTGCAAAGTCATCCAATGGGACATGTTACTGGACCAGCCTGTTACGAACAGAAACAGGACTTTGAGGTTATGCTGTTGGATTAGAATTAAGCTCAAAGAGTTAGTCCTTTGACGTGTTTTTGTTTGCAAGTGTTTTCACTGCTTCCCAGACAATGTCTCCAGCAAGCTAGCTGCTTGCTTCATTTGTTCTGTTCTGTTCTCTTCTGTTCTTTTTGATTCTGTTTTGTTTTGTTTTCTCAGCCAGGATTCTTAGAGAAATGAGATTAAAGTGATCATATTGTATGTCCACCCATCCCTCCCTCCCCTTCGCTTGTCCAGAGCTTTTACCTCGTCCAGCAGCTTGAATGAACTCGGTCCTAGGCGCAGTTGTGTCCAAGCCATTCTGTTCCTAGACGTGTTGTGAGAACAGACAGCTAAGTAGTGGGGAGAGGACGTGCTGCTGTCTGCAGTGTGACCTCAGCGCTTACCAAACAGTAGGGAATACACAGAGAAGGGCCTTAGGAGAACTTCAAGCCCCAGATACGTTTTATGTGGAAACCATATTTCCCAAGATAACACTGGACACAACTGCATAATCAAAAGGGATTCATTTCTTGGTTCATTCAACTCCTAGGTTTTAGTTTTAAAACATGTCTGTCTTGGCTTAAAGCACTCTTCCAATCTCTATTTCCAGTTCCTAGGATTTCCTGAAATAGGGAATCCCACTTTTTCCTTTTACAATCTCCCAGTCTCTTCTTTTTTACCTCTCCCCAAGAAACTTAGCACTGCTCTCTTCATACTTGACAACTAGATATGGAGCTGTATCAGCCAGAAGGAAGTTTCCTTCACACTTTCTGCTTCTTACGGTATCTGGGCTCTTACCTTTACACTTACTCACCCTTCCTACATTAGCACAAAGAAAGCTGTTTGGGAGATCTGATGTCTTGTTTTCCAGAAACTGCCCTGAATCACCTTTACGAGAGCTGTCCCACGCTGCGAGCACAAGTCTTGCAGTCTGGCCAGATATTTGCCTTCTAAGTCAATAACCAAATCTGTTACAAAGGTAAGAACATGTAATTAATGGAAAGGAAATCCTTTTATCCTTTTATTTTGATCCAAATTCACTTTGTTTTTTTTTTTTTTTTTTTTTCTAGTCCAAGAATGAATCGTGGAGAACCACCAAAACTCAGGTGAGAAATGAAATGACAAATGTTAAGGTCAGGCAGCTTGCCCACTGCCATTGCTACCCTGAAAGCAGATGGAGTGCATCTTCATACGCCACAGCCTGAGACACTAGTCGACAGGCCAGCCCGTGTGAGGAAGTCCATTGCTGCCTGAATTTTAACATGACAGGGGGACTTTTAAGCCTCTTGTTTATGCTTTAGTACTTGCGGTCTATGGGAGGACCACAGCACACTCTTCTCTGTCTCCCCTTATTTGTTGATGGTCTGTAGGAAGAAGAGAACGTGCAGAGGCCCTCACCCGTACATTGGGTCTGTTCTCACTCTGTGCAGCTCCATCATTGAGCAAAGTACCAACCTTGAGGCTTCTGTAAGGACTTGACACAAACTACAGAATACTACAATGAAGCATTCACAACAAAACCACATTTTTTTCCTCAGCCAAGCATCAAAACACTTACAGAAGGGCATGGTCCCTCTCTGTGCACCTCAAGGGGAGATCCACAAATCCTCACGTGCTTTCATCGCATCCAGCACCCTTCTCTGTGCCTCCCAGCTAAACGTGCACAGAGGCAGCTGTTGCCAAAGTGCTGTGGTGACACAATTCAGTTCTGTTTCTGAAGTCATCACCGCAGGCGCCTCCCAGTGACGGCACAACACTCTCTGTTGCTAATGCGTCTGTCTCAGAAACAGCTAGGGAAGTACCACTATGCCCAAACTGACTTGAATTAGAGTAGTTCCCAAATTGTTCTCTGCTCCTCTACATCTGTGGAAGGTGTGTGATCAATCTTTTCCTTGAGAAAGGACTACAGAGCAAAAGAGCTTGATTCTGAGACGTTGCCCGTCCTTGTAGAGCAGTTCACCTTTGATTTCCATGTCAGAAAAAAGAAGGTGAAATCAACAATTCCCTTCCTCTGAGCTGGGAATAGGAAAGAAGCCCAATTCTCCAGGAAGCCTTCAAAAGGAAACTCTGCATTTCTTTGTTAAACACCTTGTTTAATTTCTTGAGAGAAATCTTTCCCAGGACTTTGCAACTGCGGTGGTTCGAAGCGGGTGGGCAGCCGAGTTCCACCACGGCCGCTCTCTCACTCCCCCTCCTCAAAGGGAAAGGGGGAGAAAATACGATGCAAAGGGCTCCAGGGCTGAGATAAGGACAGGGCGATGGCTCAACAAGTATCGTGACGGGCAAAGCAGACTCAGCAGAGTGACCCTCAGGGTCCCTCCCTGCCCCTGCTCCCCGTGGGGTCCCTCCCATGGGATGCCGCCCTTCCCCAGCTGATCCCACACGGGCTGCCCACAGGCAGCAGCTCCTCAAGCACTGCTCCCACACGGCTCCGTCCCACGGGCTCCATCCATCCATCCATCCCCCAGGAGCAAACTGCTCCAGCACGGGTCCCCCACGGCTGGGCGGCAGCTCCCCCCAGCCCCCCTGCTCCTGCGGGGGCTCCTCTCCATGGCTGCAGCTGCGGCCCGGGGCCTGCTCCTGCGGGGGCTCTCCACAGGCCGCAGCCTCCTCCAGGCCACAGCCACCTGCTCCACCGGGGGCTCCTCCACCCACAGGGGGGCAGCAGCGTGGAGATCTGCTCCATGGGGGACCCATGGGTGCAGGGGGACAGCCTGCTCCACCAGGGGCCTCTCCCTGCACAGCCCGCAGGGGAACTGCTGCTGTGAGCCTGGAGCACCTCCTGCCTCCTGCTGCACTCACCTTGGGGGCTGCAGGGCTGCTTCTCACTCCTTGCTCTTCCAGCTTCTGTTGTGCAGCAGTATTTCCCCCTTCTTACATCTGCTCTCCCAGAGGTGCAAACACCATCGCTTATTGGCTCAGCTCTGGCAAGCGCCGGGGCCCTTTTGGAGCTATCTGGAGCTGGCTGTTGTCTGGACTGTTCTCACAGACGCCATCCCTGCAGGCCCCTGCTACCAAACCCTTGCCACGTAAATCCGATCGAAGTGTATGCAGCAATTACAAAGCCGCTGTGCTTTGGGCTGTCATGATCCTTCTGCAAGTGCAGGGGAGGTGCAGGGTTGCTTTGCATTTCCAAAAGGAGGAAGAAAGCCTCCAACCCCACTGGACCTCAGCCACTTGCAGGATCCAAGCAACGCTCCCCACTTTCAGTTATCTCCCTCCCATGCACACAGTGGGAGCAAGGTTGAACAAGCACATTTTTGAAAATGTTTATCTTAATGAAGAATAAAAGAAGTCTACAACACCCAATCCCTCTGTGCACCCAAGGCAAAAATCGTGGACTATTCTGCCTCAACACTATTTTCAGACCCAATTTGTCAAGTCATCTAGCAGAGGATTTCTCTCTTGTTCACTCACTAGCTTAGTAGAGCACCAGTTTTTTCAACTGAGCCACTGTTTTTTCAAACAAAAGAGTTAACGAGATCCTATTGCATCTTGTTTAATGTTTATTAACTACAGTTTGGAAACCACAAACGTAGAAAAAAAATATCATTTCCTTATTTTATTAAAACATATATAAAACATATATAAAACATATATATAATATATATATAACACATATTGTGTTGTAAAGCCCACAATTCCATACCAATGACAACAAAACAATCATCTAATTGAGCATGCAGTTTTCATTAACCTGTTTTTTTTTTCTTTTTTTTTTTACAAATACCCAACAACACATACACATGTGTTGTGTTGTGTTTTTTTCCATCATTTCTCACTGAAGCAATACCCATCCCGTATCAGATCTGTGTCATTACTCTAAATTTTGTTCCTAATGTACTTGAAAAACTTCTTAACTCTATTGATTGCAACAGTGGATTTTTTTCCCTCCGATCTTAACTCCATTTATCAATTACTTATTCTCTTCAATTCCTGCTTTTAAGAGATGGTTAGGTATTCACCATCTCTCACTATTACTTATAGCTTTTCTTTTCTTTTTCAGTAGTTCAGCCCTAGTCAACTCAGAGGTGGGCAGCAGCAGCTTCTATGGAGCTCCTATGCTGAAAAAAAAAAAAAAAAGTTGAGCCTTGAGGGAAAAGGAAGGTGGGAGAGCCAGATGGGGCAAGAGGAAGGGAGGTGGTTTGACCAGGACACCTTGAGGGTCTGGGAAGAGAAGAAATGGATGGGTGCTTAAGAAATGAGCAGCATCACAGCCTACATACGGAAGAATTGTGACGAGCAGTTTAGAAATGTGAGCGATTGGTGGTCTTGTGTTGATCGGCAGCTGTGCTCCATGGTTATAGCTGTAATTTCAGCAGGTTACTGTGTAAGCCGCATGTTGCTCTGGGGCGCTGGGCTCGCCAGCAGGGCCGCAGCCCCGGGAGGAGCGGGAGCCTGCTGCTGGACCTGCCATGGTGGCTGGAGAGTGGGGCGGTTGCTTGGGGAACGCGGGCAACGGGGGTTCCGTCCCAACGGCTGACCAGCCCCTCGCCGACATCTTGGGGAGGACTGCAGGCTTTGGAGCCAAGCAGGCTGCCCAGCGCAAGACTTGGCCATCCCCAGCAGGCTTTCCCTCCCACGCAGCACTTGCCATGCCCAGGACGCTTCCACACCACCACTTGCCCGGCCCAAGGCTTGCCCAGCCCAGGACCAGCTTCTCGGCCTCAGCGGCAGTGCCCATCCTTGCCATTTCACCGCATGGCACATTCCCAGCAACCCAGACGAAATCTGCCCCATCAACACGAAGCGTTTCTTCAGCCAAAGAGACCTCGTCCCAAAGAATTCCCCTCTCTTGGAGGACTTCTCCAAGCACTTCCTTCCCCAGGGAATGGTACCCACCCCATTCAAGACTTCCCATCCCAAGGCTTTTGCTTCCCAGGGATTTCCTTCCTAGGGAACATTGCCCATTTCCTAGCCCAATGGCTTCCCACCCCAAGGAAGTCTTCCCATGCTGTAGCCCCAAAATGCCCCCAGAGGGCACCTGGCAGCTACTGGGAAGGAAATGAGCTCTGTCATGGTGAGCTAGCCGCTCAAGGCCCTGCTCTTTGGCCCAGGTGTCTGTGAGGCGGTGTTGGCAAGGAGTCCTGTTGTGAACATAAGAACATAACATAACAGAAGAACATAAAATCACATCAGAGAGAAAAAAATATAGAATAACAGAACGCGACATAGGAACATCAAACAAAGACAACTCTCATGATGTGGTCTGATAGGATGGAGGAGAAAGCAGAAATCCAGCAATGCTGTCTTTCCTACTCCTCAAAACCAATTCCGTTGACAACTGGGAATGCTTCCAGCTGGAAAAAAATGCCAGAATGAAGTGGAGGACTCCTTGCCATCACTGTGTTTCTGGAGCACAACTCTACCTTTCTGTCCAACAGGGGGTTCTTCTTGGGAGATAATTGCCCAACGTGAAAAAACACAACCAAAGCCAGAGGACCCATCTCCGCAACAAGACGATAAATAGAAAAGACATCTCTAGATGCAGACCCCAGAGCTCCAATTCACTATGTCCCACTAGCGGAAGTTATTTTTTAGGCTTTGTTTTTAAGGCCACTGGCTGCCTCCTCCCTTATGCTGCCCATTCTCCCTGTTGTCCTGTCTTCTTTCTCCTGCATTGCTTCCTTTCCTTGGTGGACCTTGCTGAGCTCTTTGATGTCTGTATGAAGACATAAACCTGTTAGACAGTGTCGAAAGAAGGGCAACAAACAAGAGGGTCTCTTTTAAGAGGGGGATTGAGGTTTGTGGCAAGGTTTTGGTAGCAATTTAGGGGCTGCACTGTGCTGGACACAGCAACAGACGCACCATAAGCCAAAGTCAGACAATAAGCCAAGGTGTGTTCACGCGTGGTTTACTGTGGTTTACGTGTGGTTTACGTATAGAAGAAAGTTTTCGCCTATTGGTGAGTATACTGCAGATTTGCTGCATTGTTCTAAATTAAATAGCAAGATAAGTGATGGCATCGTAGGCTGGGAAAATATTTCTAGAGTATTAGCGCATTTTGAGCATCATTTTAACTGTTTATGCAAACATGAAGATTATTAAAATCAGTGTTTATTTATGTCTGTATGTAAACAGGTGATCATGTTGTATAGCATGCAGTAAATGGTTTGTGAATGCTGCTTGAAGAATGAAAAGAGTAAGTCAGCTCCACAAGGAATAAATGAATTTTGTTTATTTGTGCAATGCAGAGATTAGAATTAGACCAACAGCATGGAACCAAAGTCTTGCTCTGTGCCTTTTATCTGTAGGACAGTTCATGGAGGCTTCAGCAGCCCTATCTGTTTTCTAGCACTCTGAAATGTCCTCTGTGGTGCTGCACCCAGTTGAAAGCCTGCACTGATTGTGCTGAACTTTCCTAACAGGAGGCACGGGTCCTTCGTCGGATGCTGGCTGGGGATGTATGCTGCGATGCGGGCAGATGATGCTGGCCCAAGCACTGATCTGCAGACACTTAGGGAGAGGTGAGTGCTGGTCCTGAGGGAACTTCAGTATTGTCTGCAGACGCTTCTTCGTAAGTACTCCATTAAAAGCACAAACCCTGAATTTATTAGTGAGACTTTCTTTGATGCCCTGGTAACAGTTCCTAATGAATCAATTCATATTCAGCTGGGTGAAATCATCCCAGCCTGAAGCAGAGAAATAGGCATAGAAGGAGAACAAATGGGGAATCCTGTCGCCATTATTTTATAAACCTTTTAGTGTAACACCCAAGTTGAGGCCAAGGGAAAACCTGCCACCGTGGGACAGTGCTCTTACCCTTCTCTTCACTACTCACTTGTCAGCAGCACGAGGTCCAAACCCCCCTGGTGCAAGCTCTTAAGCATGCATGTCACATCCCAGGATGCTGCCAGTGGAGTGTTTGGACTTTCTGTATGGATCTTATGTTGTTATTTAATGGGTGCTTAGAAATCCAACAAGGTCTAAACACAGCCTGTACTTTTAAATAATCTTGGAAGCTCAGAGATACTGGAATGGCTATCAACACGCAGCATGATCCGTCAGAATATGTTTGCAGTTGATGTTTTTGTTTTGTTTTATTTTCCCTGTTTTTACAATCTAGCCTATGATGATAAAGGGCAGCTTGATGATAAATAACAAGCTTGGAATTCTAGGAGCTCTACACAAAATGTAAATATTCGAGATGAATTGAAATGTCTTTTAACATCTCATTATAAAGCTTTCTGCTGTCTAGACATTTGATCAGTGTAATGAAAACGTCACCATTTTTTATTCTATATCAATTTTTCCTTTCAGACTGGCAATGGGAAAAACACAAAAAACAACCAGAAGAATATCACAGAATCCTACGATGCTTTCTCGACAGGAAGGCTTGCTGTTATTCAGTCCACCAGATGGGTAAGAACAAACATAAACTTTCAGGTTTTTTCCACTGAAATTTCTACTGTGTTGAATCACTAATTTGCAGTATGTTAATTCATAATTTTAAAAAGTGGATGTGAAGACAATGTGTATGCTTATACAAAAATAAAAAGGTATGCAGATGGGCGCAAAGACTAGTAGTACAGAAACATTCCCTGAGACCTAAATAAAGCCATGTACTAGAATCTAGCTCTTGATAAACTCTGTAAGCCTTGGGTACCAGAGTCAGTAATGTTAGAATAGACAGTCTTGTAGCTTATTGCTGTAATTTGTAATAAAGGGCACTAACATTTGTTAACTTGTAATTCTCATTGTAGTTTAGAAGCCTTTTGTTTATTAAAGAAACTGGCACTCCCTAAGTTTTGAAAAGAGCATAGATTGAGAAAATAATTGTTATTGCTAAATACAGATTGCAGTTACTCTAGAATGTTTGACAGTGACGGTATTTACTGTATATTGTTCCCACATTCTTTATGGTCTCATTTTTCTTTGATTTTGTGTACGTGTGTCTTTTTTTCACTGTGAAAACAGCACAGGTGGGTGTTGGAGAGGGGAAGTCAATTGGAGAATGGTTTGGACCAAATACAGTTGCTCAAGTACTAAAGTAAGTGAGATCATACCAGTCTCATTCAGAACGTACTCCCCTGGGGCAGCCAAGACAAGGCCCAGGCAGAGTTTTGAAGGCTGCATCTCCCCCTGTCCCACAGTCAGGAATGTACTTGCCATCTATTTACAAGTGCAGCATGGAATGTCATGCCAAAGCTCGGTGTGCAGGTACTGAGTTGGGAATGGGTGACCTCTAAATTTTAATAAAGGAAGAGCCTGAGGAGAAGAAACTGCAGGAAAGTCTCCTGCTATGCCGTCTGCATGCCCTCACCAGTCACACCACAGACGTATATTCCTTTCTGCACAGTGGCACAGCTCTGGCAGGTCGAGAGTGCCACCGTGTAGGTCGGAGTGGTGGTGTGAAACATCAGAGAGAAGCCATCTCGGCTGAGGAGGGAACTGAGCTGCAATTCCTCCCTTTCTGAGCAGCAGTTCTGCCAGCAAGGCTACTGGATAAAGGTGGGCAGCTCCTCATAGTCTGGGAGCCACACTGAAAGGAACTGAGGCTGCTCAGTTCTCCAGGGGTACGTGGAGGTGTCTTACCTCAGGCAGGGGCTAGGCTACAGGTCCTGCGAGCTCAGCAGCAAGTCTTTGACACCCTGGAACGGGCACATGATCTGAAGAGGGAGGGGAGCTGAAGCATGCCCTGGACTCCAGATCTTTCATGGCCAAGTTTTTCATGGTGAAACGCTCACCCCCATTTCTTTCTGGCTTATTTGAAACAGCTAATTCTGCCAGTGCAGCTTAAGAGTGTAGCTCCCTTCCGCAAAGGTTTGGATTTTGCAGAAGTGGACATAAAACTGTGTGCTGCTGTCTCCCACTGAAGTTTTGGTGCCCCAAACCCTTAGCTGATTTAGCTTTTAACGCCCCATTTCTGCTGTGCACGCAGGCTCAGGCAGAAGTAATTCCACTGAATTCAGTGGAATTTCTTAAGCAAAAAGTAATCTGCAAAACTGGCATAGGAATTTTTTTCTTTTCCAGATGAGAAAAGACACAATTGGGCAAGAACCCAGTGCAGAGACTGTCGAGTGCAATAAAAAGTAATAAACTTGATGTAGTTGAACTGTTACTGTCACTGCACTTAGCAGTAAGACAAAACAGTTTGCACATGGTGCAGCACATATGTTTTTCCTGGTACCACTCAGTACCTATTTTTCTAAAGATATTAAACATTTAATGTTTAAAGTTTTCTTTTTCTTACATGGAGACTTTAAAAAATGCAGAAAGGATGTTTTTTCTTAAGAAAAAATAAATAAATAAATGGTTCTGAGTGTAAAGCTACCCTTTTGATCCAACTAGTTTATATTAATTAGTACCTTAATGTTTTCTAGGAAGCTTGCTTTATTTGATGAATGGAATTCATTAGCAGTTTATGTATCTATGGGCAATACGGTGGTCATTGAAGACATCAGGAAGTGACACCTCATCAGTTTTCTGGTAACAGTTTCTGATTTGACTCCATTTGCCAGCATGTATCTAAACATGAACAAATACCTGGGGGGCCATGGGTTTGTCTTGCAAAGGTAAGAAGAGGGAAGAAGGACATACAAACTCAGTTGTGGTTTTTTGATCCCTGATGCCAACTTCGTGCTCACATCACTGGATGTGAAGAGCTCCTTGAAGAATTTCTACTGTCATCATTGCTGCCATTTCATTTCTCTGGCGTTTTATAGGCAAAGCTTGACAGTATTAATAACATTAATAGGACATGTCACTGCAGTCTTAAATTGTCATCCCCCAATCATTGATCTAACGTCTCACTTGGACGTGCCAGCACATACTGTCTGCTAGAATTACTTCTACTAAATAGCTGTAATTGCCATGCCCGGCTCGTTTTGTCTTGGGTGCCCTATAAAGATCCCCGGCAAACTAGCTTAATTCACTACTGAGAGGAAGATCTGCTTTGTGTTCCTCTGTGCGTTGACTGATTTCTAGTTTTATTCCCGCAGAAAAAATGTGCTGGTCCCCTCCTCAGAGCAGCAGCGCGTCCCACAGCAGTGCACATTTGCACAGAAGTGCTCTTGGCCGAAGCAAGAAGGCAGGAGGACTCTGCACAGGCTGGAAAGCCCTCTTGCTTATTATACCTCTACGACTAGGGATAAATCACATAAATCCCGTATATATTGATGCATTTAAAGTAAGGTTTTCTTTCAATTCATTGCTCGTTACTGTCAAATAAGTTTGGGTATCTGTGATGTCAGTAAAGAAATGAATTACAATTTCCTTTATTCCTTTTGAACTCCTAGGAATGCTTTAAGATACCACAGTCTTTGTGAGCATTAGGAGGGAAACCAAATAATGCCTTTTATTTCATAGGATTTTTAGGTAAGGAAAAAAGAAACTTATTCCAAATGTGCAGATGATCAAAAGAGAACATTTTTTGAAGGGGAAATAGTAAGGGGTCTAAGCGTGAACCTCTAGAAGTAAAGAAAGATGAGAATAGAATAAAATAAATGAAGAAGCATATCTAAAAGAGTTTAGAAACAGTATGAGATGATCCTTAACAGGAGCAGAAAGTTAACAGCAAAGCTAGGTGTAAAAATAAGTGATGACATCAACAAGAGCAACATACTGAGAATAGCTGATAGCATTTGACAAGTGTATTGGTCAAATGTCACTTTTATTTTCTTGTATTTCAAAACTGTTTCTGATAGCAGAAACTATCTTTTCACCTTTTGCATACCTTCTGTTATTAAGTATTGCTCTAATTAATTTAAAATGCATTCCTTCAGATTTCACCCCACTTTGGGCCAAAATTTTGCAACCCTATTTTGTCCTTTTGTAAAACCTAACCTGTTTTAGTTAGGCTTTTTTGTTCCAATTTCTGAATGAATGCCTAATGGGATTACAGATTGCATCTGTGAACATCCTGTACCTTTTAATCTGTCAAATGTTAGTGTTTACAACACTTGAGATTTAAAAAAAAAAAAAAAAAAAAAGTACTGGATCTCACATGGAAAAATAAAAGTATGTGACAAAGATAGAACATAACCAACCAAAAAATTACAGTAATAGGTGACAATAGGAAGTTATACTAAATACCCTGTGGGAAACGCTGTGTCTAAACCTTCCAATTCTCTTAAAGAATCCCTAGCTGGAAAGTCTAGATTATACTGACTGCAATGGCAATCTAATTTCTATTTTACAGTTCTGGACCAAGTGCTTATTAATGTCACTTGCTTATTTTTAACATACGGCTTTTACCCATTCAGGCAATGAGCTGATCTATCTGGACCCTCACACCACTCAAAGCTTTGTAGATTCAGAAGAAAATGGCACGGTTGACGATGAGAGTTTCCACTGCCAGGAAGCCCCACATAGAATGAAGATCATGAATTTGGACCCTTCAGTAGCTTTAGTAAGTGTCAGGAAATCTTGAATGCATGTACTTTATCTCAAAGTAATGTCTCTCTACATTGGTAAGGGCAGCAATGCATCTCCTTGAACAGAACCAAGATCACAAAGCTGTCTTCTGTGATCAACACATAGTAGTTTGTACATAACTACATGGAGAATCTTAGGGCAAGTGGGGAGCTGTCTGTACTGTAGGGAGCTCGCTTTGTTTTCTTTACTGAGCAGCTTTTACTTCTTTCAAGAGGCATTATAATGGTCAGAGCAAGGAACTGAAACAGGTTTACGTGTTTTATTCTATCACTACTTTATGTTTGGTCACCTCTAGACAAGTTACTTAAACTTACTTTCTATCATAAGTTGAAAATGTTTAAGTGGAATTATTGTATTTCACCCCAAATTACAAATACAAATGTATTATTTGTAATTCACCCAAAATGTCATGGGGGTACTGTGGTATTTGAAAAAATTGGATCTGATCCCATGCCAGTATCCTGTGATTGGGTGATTGGCAGTTGTCACCAGTGGGATGTGTTTCTAAAGCTTTAAACAATCTGTAAAGATACCGGTATCTGTCATTCATTCACATACCTGTTTTTTAATACTGCTGCTTTTTAGAAAGTTTTTTTGTTTTGTTTTGTTTTAATACTTAACTACGTAAGTGTGCAAAATGTGGCATGATGCAACGAGACAGACAAAATCATAATGAAGAGCAAATATTTTCAGTATAGATACCAGAATGGAAATGTTCCTTAGGTGGTCCATCATCTACAAGTTTTCAGCTTCTGCTGATACCTGGACTGTAGGAACTGGGTGGCGCTCCATGGAGGAGCACACAGGAGCTGCTGCTATTTTTTGCTTGACTATTTCGTTAGGGGTTTGCAGGGCCTTGTTCTCCCCGTGGGTTCTCTCCCTAGAGCTGCCACATATTTGGAGTCTTATATCTACTGATCGTACAGGGCATTACTGTATCAGAGGTCAAACCGCCTTACCTGCTGGTACCACATACCTACCATCTGCAAAGGTAAAACTCTGTGTGTTTGTTTTTTCCCCTAAGGGCTTCTTTTGCAAAGAAGAATGTGATTTTGATAACCGGTGTAGTCTTGTACAAAAGGTAAGAGTGGGAACTTAGCATCTCGATTTGTTCTTTATAAAGTCTGGTTTTTATTGTCTGTTTTTTGTAAAATTTTCCTTTGCATTTTCCTTTGTATACAAATTGTATGAGCCATGGAGAAGAATGCATTAAAGCATCAGGGTAAGGCAATACTACTGAATTGCTAATTGGAAATTGTTCAGCACTTTACCAGCCACAAACCCTGCCAGTTGGAAAATGGGTGTAAACATCCACACTTGAAGGTGTTACTGGGTGACACTTGCTTTTAACTTCTAATTCTCACTAAATGACTAAGGTTTAACTGCCATATTGTAGTGATGTATCAATGATTTGCTTCCTGATCCTTTTTTATTGTTTGACGTAATAGATTGCGTGTTCTAATTATGACTGTTAGTCCCTGCTATCTTAAAGATCTGATTCTGTAAGTGCTGCAGGCCTCTAGCTCCTGCTGATCTAGGGAGAACAGAAGGTGCTGGCTGCCACAGGAAACAGACTTGAGGATGTTTCTGCATGCAGCTGTTAAGCTAAGCACCAGACGTCTGAATGTAAAGTACCATCAACCTCTAAAGGCATTTATTTAAAAAAAAAAAAAATCATCTAAGGAAAACAGTTTGTAAATAACTGAAATACAGGACAGAAGGTAACTTCTCTTTGAAGAGGAATAGCGTTTGGCTTCAGGAACACCTTTTTTCCTGACCAAAACCTGTCCTTCAAAATCTGATGCGTTTTTTTTTTTTTTTTTTCCCCCTTTGGAGGAGCTGATAGATCTGTCTTTTGTGCTATTGATCAACAGAAAACTTGAGGAGAGTTCTATGCAAGCAACTTTCTTTTAAAAAGCAGAAAATATTGTACATTCCTAGTGTGCTTGCTACCTGTAAACAAAATTACAGGTTTGCAGATATCAAAGCTGATATCAAAAGATGATAAGACTGATAATTTGTAGTACAGTTCAAGAGATCTGTCTTCCAGATGTGTTTTAACTAGGGATGTATTACAGAGACCATGGTGCTTGGATTTCACAGTATGTCTGTATAAAGACTTTTTTTTCCTGATGGACATGCGTAATTAAAAAACACTTTCAATTAAGCAGACACGTTTTGTGTTTGAAGCGTCCCCCGAGCCAGCTTTTAAAATGAAAGCATTCTGTCCTCAGGAGATTCTAAAGCAGCAGAGTCTACGGATGTTTGAGCTGGTCCAGAAGCACCCGCCACACTGGCCTCCTTTCATACCTCCAACAAAACCAGAAGTGACAACCACAGGAGCAGGTAAGGCACCGATTAAAAGCCTAATTGTGCAATGTTATGTTCCTCGTTAGCAAATAAAAGAATAATCACAGGTAGAATAACTATCCTTTGTGAGTGTCAAGCAATATATAGCAGGCATGTATCCAAACAAGCCATACAATTGCTAGCACAGATTTTTTTTTTTCACTCTTACAAAGTACTTTTCTGGAATGCGTCTTTCAAAGTTTTTTTTTTTAAGTGAACAAAATCAGGCATGTCTTCAGAAGCATTTTTTTCTTTATCTTTTTTTACAGAACTCATTGAATCTACTGACAAGCTATTTGAATTGGAAGAAGAATTTGAAATCCTGAGTGTGTGAAGGAAACTGTGGTGACTCTTCTGAGTGTTGAATATATTGGTAATATTATTGCATTGACTTAAACAGCCATGTTAGCCCCGAAGTGCCTGAAATTATGGATAACAGAGCACAGAAATCTAGTAGCATCCAAAACTCCAAGGGCAGTTTAACACACAAGCTTCCCCGGATGGAAAGGCAGTAAGAGATCTTGTGATAAGATGCTTAAAGGGAATCTCTTTTTAACGTACCTTACCTGGAGACAAACGGGCCTTTGAGATTAAGGCAAAAATACATGTATCACTGGGCACCATGTTTGGAGAAAGGGATAACCCAAATGGATATTTCTTGCTCTCATATAATAATGCAATAGTTTAGTTCTTCAAGCAAAACAGTCTTCAGTTCAGGAGGATGTTTACTTCTGTTCCCTCCTGTGGGCTGCGTCATAGGAAAAATACATTGTCTTGTTTAAAAGATCGACTGGATCAGGAGAAAATTGTTTCCTTGTTAAATATTTTAACATGTATTTGAGCAACCAGACTTTATTACAAAAATGTTTCTGTAAAAGGAACTATGTCTAATGGACACATTTTGCAATAGCCTTCCTGTTTCTGGGAGACCTCAAGAGGAACAGGAGCCTCAAATAGTTGATACAGATCACAACCACTGTTATAGTTATGGTATATTTCACCTTGACCTTAAAATTCAAATGATTAAAACTTAGGTTATTTCTTTCCGAGTTAAAACGAGTCAAAGGTGGTTTAACTGTACCTTATTTATTTTAGAATAGATTTACACAAGTTTCTCTGTTACAGCACTTTATCTGTGCATCTAATAAATTTCTTAAGCTTTTCTTAGGTTGTATGCTGCTATGTTTGGTTAATTTGTGTGAACTAAATATAAACCAGGTTATCTTAAAACTTAATATAGAAGCGTACACAGATTACTGAATTGTTGCTTTTTGACTTCTTGCCTTTTGAAATCTGTTTTGGTAGAAGTGCCTTAACCCTACAGGTTTATCAGAACAGCCTGGGCAGTTTTATTTCTAAGGCAGAGAATCTCTCTCTAGCAGCCATAAGAAAAACAGTTCAGAATAAAGAAAGGCAAAGATTTTTAATCCATGCTGAAGTTCCTTTTCACTACCAGACAGTCCCCCTTGTGGTCATGTTGTCATGCTAGTGTAATGAACATGAACTGCAGACTTTCATCTTCACCAATAAATGACAACATAGAGAAATACTGAATATTGTCTCCTCTCACTTGCACCTCTCGATCAGGGCCACTGTTTTTTCAAACAAAAGAGTTAACGAGATCCTATTGCATCTTGTTTAATGTTTATTAACTACAGTTGGGAAACCACAAACGTAGAAAAAAAATATCATTTCCTTATTTTATTAAAACATATATAAAACATATAAAAAACATATATAATATATATATATAACACATACTGTGTTGTAAAGCACACAATTCCCTACCAATGACAACAAAAACATCATCTAATTGAGCATGCAGTTTTCATTACCCTGTTTTTTTTTTTTGTTTTTTGTTTTTTTACAAATACCCAACAACACATACACATGTGTTGTGTTGTGTTTTTTTCCATCATTTCTCACTGAAGCAATACCCATCCCATACCAGATCTGTGTCATTACTCTAATTTTTGTTCCTAATGTACTTGAAAAACTTCTTAACTCTATTGATTGCAACAGTGGATATTTTCCCTCCGATCTTAACTCCATTTATCAATTACTTATTCTCTTAAAATCCTGCTTTTAAGAGATGGTTAGGTATTCACCATCTCTCACTCTTATTTATAGATTTTCTTTTCTTTTTCAGTAGTTCAGCCCTAGTCAACTCGGAGGTGTCATGTATTTGGCAATTTTATTTATGGTAGCACTCCCCTCCCCTCCCCTACCCTCCCCTCCCCTCCCCTCTCCTCCCCTCCCCACCCCTCCCCTCCCCTCCCCTCCACTCCCCTCCCCTCCCCTCCACTCCCCTCCCCTCCCCTACCCTACCCTACCCTCTTTTGCCTCCTCTCCCCACTTTTGCCTCCCCTCCCCTCCCCCCCATCCCCTCCCCTACCCTCCCGTCTCCTCCCCTCCCCTACACCCCCTCCCCTATTCTCCCTGTCCCTATACTCTGCTACACTCCCCTCCCCTATACTACCCTACACACTCCTACACTCCCCTCCCCTATCCTACCCTAAACTCCCGTTCGCTACACTACCCTACATTACCCTATGCCCCCCTCCCCTACGCTCTCCTACCCTCCCCTCCCGTATCCTACCCTACACTCCCCTAAACTCCGATCCCCTACACTACCCTATACTCTCCTATGCTCCCCTCCCCTCTAACACGCTACACTATGCTATGCTACACTATCCTACCCTATCCTATCCTATCCTATCCTATCCTATCCTATCCTATCCTATCCTATCCTATCCTATCCTATCCTATCCTATCCTATCCTATCCTATCCTATCCTATCCCATCCTATCCTACCCTCCCCGTGCCCTCCCCTCCCCTCCCCTCCCCTCCCTTCCTTTTATTCCCTCCCCTTCCCTCCCCTCTTGTCTTCTTCTCTCCTCTCTTCTTTCTTTCGGGTAACTTCAAATCGCTTCAGTCGTTCTCATAGCTCCTATCCCTGGCTGATTCACGGGAACCCATCAGCAGCAACCAGAAGCGCTCCAGCTGCTGTGTCACTGGTCGAGCAACAGTCTCCAACTGGGAATCGCTGACTTCGTTGTGTGGCTCAGACAGGTGCCCTGCAGTTCCACCGTGGCCTGGACGTTTCCTCTTGCTGTGTCCCCACCTACAGCGCACTTCTGCTTAGAAGCAGCAGCAGGCTTTGGAAGATGTCCCACTCCTTCCATTTTCAGTGGTTTAGCTTGGCTAGCCGGGTGGTGTCTGTCAATAGAAGACAACAACGAGATTTGGGTTAGAAACAGCTAACTGAGTAGTTCCTTTGCACAAGGGCAAGGAATATCTACCCCTTCCTACTGGAGGCTGCAGTGTCAGAGATAATGACGGGTCCTTCCGAGAGCTTTGAAATATCCCTTGGGGATGCTGAGTCCAGAGGACCAGAGCAAACCTGTCTAAAGTACACCGTGGAATCACTCGGAATGACTTCCTAGCAGAAGCATGTGTCTGATACGGCTTCAGCTGCTTGCAGTGTTCTTCTTCACCTCATACCTAAATTCAGATGAGAGATCTCAATGAAGATGGAAAGGTTGAGAAATAGAGAAATCACTGATGTGCTTTGAGAACTTCTAAGGACTGAGTACTGCATCAATCCCATGTTGTAACATTAAGGATTGGTTAGAAAAGCAAACGTTAAAAACAAGGAAAGGGGAAGAACAAGTAAGCTTTCTTAAAGTATCTATTCTATTTAAGGTATCTTTAAAGAAGTAAATAAGTACTGAAATATATATGCAGATAGAGAGAGAGAGAGAGAGAGAGAGAGAGAGAGATACAGAAACCTAAGAGTCTGCTGTGCAGGTTAGCTTCTTGCTCTCTTTTCTAAAAGTCACAGTGAATGCAGCATCTGTGTGCGTTACAAGCATTACCCTCAGTCCAGCACAGGTACACACGAGAGGTCAGCCTGCAGGTTGCGGAGGCAAAGCAACTGCTCTGGCTGGATGTGAAGAGCCAAGACAGAAGTTGCTGTCAGGGAAAAGATACACAGAGGGGATGAAAAAGACGGAGTGTGCTTCCGACCTTCACAACTTCTAAGCAAGCGGAGATGAGGTTGTGGAAGAAGCAAATAAGCTGTTGATCTAGAAGCAGCCTGAAGATTGTCCTTAAGCAGGGCCTTGCATTCTTCATTTTTACAGCATTGCTTGCCTTCAAGTGCACGACGATGATTTTATGAACTTTCTACCACTACAGAAATGCACCGGATTCTTTCACAAAACTTACGGGTGGTACTTGGCAATATTGGTCAGCATTCTCTATTTCCTTCTTCATCTCAATTCTCTTTTGGCCTGTGAAGCTTTCCAGATCAGAGGAGAAGATCCACGGTAATACGGAGCTTTGGATACTGCAAAGGAAACGAAGAATCCTACTGACAACTCTTTTCAACCTCGCCTGCAAGCATCACAGAAAAGAACACCGAAAGAACACCGCTTTATCATGGGAAGCATACATTGGAGCATAGGTGTCCTATAGCTGAAGCGAGGTGAAGCAGGTTCCACACAAGGTGAAGGAGCACACCCATAAGCATTTCCATAAAGCCGTGTTTTCAAACAAAGGGTTAAGATTTAGATTTTCTTACAAGTGAAGAATGAAGAAATAAAAGAAAAAGAAATTTACCAGGACATCCAGTTTTCCTCTAGCTTGCTTTGCTTCTTTCCGAATCTGAGTCTGGAGTGACAGTCAGGGAGCAGCGTTGTGCAGAAATGCCAAAGCCTCCCCAGCTGGTTGTACCTTCATCAGCAAGGGCTTTGATACTGCTGCCTCCTCAGCAACATCAGCCATTTCCGAGGAAAGCTGGTGTCCATCAGGTCAAATAGGAATGGGAAATCCCTCTTGCCACAACTTCACACTCACACCAGAGTTGGCAGGACAGGCCGATGGACAGAGAAGCGTCTGCAAGAGTGTTAGAAAACAGACTTTAGATTTCCGTCAACCCAGGAAGAATTACTTGCTCATCCCTTCAAAGTGAACTCTGAGTAGAAGGAGGGGATCCCAAGCTGCATTCCTGACATCTATGCTGCAAAGTCATCCAATGGGACATGTTACTGGACCAGCCTGTTACGAACAGAAACAGGACTTTGAGGTTATGCTGTTGGATTAGAATTAAGCTCAAAGAGTTAGTCCTTTGACGTGTTTTTGTTTGCAAGTGTTTTCACTGCTTCCCAGACAATGTCTCCAGCAAGCTAGCTGCTTGCTTCATTTGTTCTGTTCTGTTCTTTTTGATTCTGTTTTGTTTTGTTTTCTCAGCCAGGATTCTTAGAGAAATGAGATTAAAGTGATCATATTGTATGTCCACCCATCCCTCCCTCCCCTTCGCTTGTCCAGAGCTTTTACCTCGTCCAGCAGCTTGAATGAACTCAGTCCTAGGCGCAGTTGTGTCCAAGCCATTCTGTTCCTAGACGTGTTGTGAGAACAGACAGCTAAGTAGTGGGGAGAGGACGTGCTGCTGTCTGCAGTGTGACCTCAGCGCTTACCAAACAGTAGGGAATACACAGAGAAGGGCCTTAGGAGAACTTCAAGCCCCAGATACGTTTTATGTGGAAACCATATTTCCCAAGATAACACTGGACACAACTGCATAATCAAAAGGGATTCATTTCTTGGTTCATTCAACTCCTAGGTTTTAGTTTTAAAACATGTCTGTCTTGGCTTAAAGCACTCTTCCAATCTCTATTTCCAGTTCCTAGGATTTCCTGAAATAGGGAATCCCACTTTTTCCTTTTACAATCTCCCAGTCTCTTCTTTTTTACCTCTCCCCAAGAAACTTAGCACTGCTCTCTTCATACTTGACAACTAGATATGGAGCTGTATCAGCCAGAAGGAAGTTTCCTTCACACTTTCTGCTTCTTACGGTATCTGGGCTCTTACCTTTACACTTACTCACCCTTCCTACATTAGCACAAAGAAAGCTGTTTGGGAGATCTGATGTCTTGTTTTCCAGAAACTGCCCTGAATCACCTTTACGAGAGCTGTCCCACGCTGCGAGCACAAGTCTTGCAGTCTGGCCAGATATTTGCCTTCTAAGTCAATAACCAAATCTGTTACAAAGGTAAGAACATGTAATTAATGGAAAGGAAATCCTTTTATCCTTTTATTTTGATCCAAATTCACTTTTTTTTTTTTTTTTTTTTTTTTTTTTCTAGTCCAAGAATGAATCGTGGAGAACCACCAAAACTCAGGTGAGAAATGAAATGACAAATGTTAAGGTCAGGCAGCTTGCCCACTGCCATTGCTACCCTGAAAGCAGATGGAGTGCATCTTCATACGCCACAGCCTGAGACACTAGTCGACAGGCCAGCCCGTGTGAGGAAGTCCATTGCTGCCTGAATTTTAACATGACAGGGGGACTCTTAAGCCTCTTGTTTATGCTTTAGTACTTGCGGTCTATGGGAGGACCACAGCACACTCTTCTCTGTCTCCCCTTATTTGTTGATCGTCTGTAGGAAGAAGAGAACGTGCAGAGGCCCTCACCCGTACATTGGGTCTGTTCTCACTCTGTGCAGCTCCATCATTGAGCAAAGTACCAACCTTGAGGCTTCTGTAAGGACTTGACACAAACTACAGAATACTACAATGAAGCATTCACAACAAAACCACATTTTTTTCCTCAGCCAAGCATCAAAACACTTACAGAAGGGCATGGTCCCTCTCTGTGCACCTCAAGGGGAGATCCACAAATCCTCACGTGCTTTCATCGCATCCAGCACCCTTCTCTGTGCCTCCCAGCTAAACGTGCACAGAGGCAGCTGTTGCCAAAGTGCTGTGGTGACACAATTCAGTTCTGTTTCTGAAGTCATCACCGCAGGCGCCTCCCAGTGACGGCACAACACTCTCTGTTGCTAATGCGTCTGTCTCAGAAACAGCTAGGGAAGTACCACTATGCCCAAACTGACTTGAATTAGAGTAGTTCCCAAATTGTTCTCTGCTCCTCTACATCTGTGGAAGGTGTGTGATCAATCTTTTCCTTGAGAAAGGACTACAGAGCAAAAGAGCTTGATTCTGAGACGTTGCCCGTCCTTGTAGAGCAGTTCACCTTTGATTTCCATGTCAGAAAAAAGAAGGTGAAATCAACAATTCCCTTCCTCTGAGCTGGGAATAGGAAAGAAGCCCAATTCTCCAGGAAGCCTTCAAAAGGAAACTCTGCATTTCTTTGTTAAACACCTTGTTTAATTTCTTGAAAGAAATCTTTCCCAGGACTTTGCAACTGCGGTGGTTCGAAGCGGGTGGGCAGCCGAGTTCCACCACGGCCGCTCTCTCACTCCCCCTCCTCAAAGGGAAAGGGGGAGAAAATACGATGCAAAGGGCTCCAGGGCTGAGATAAGGACAGGGCGATGGCTCAACAAGTATCGTGACGGGCAAAGCAGACTCAGCAGAGTGACCCTCAGGGTCCCTCCCTGCCCCTGCTCCCCGTGGGGTCCCTCCCATGGGATGCCGCCCTTCCCCAGCTGATCCCACACGGGCTGCCCACAGGCAGCAGCTCCTCAAGCACTGCTCCCACACGGCTCCGTCCCACGGGCTCCATCCATCCATCCATCCCCCAGGAGCAAACTGCTCCAGCACGGGTCCCCCACGGCTGGGCGGCAGCTCCCCCCAGCCCCCCTGCTCCTGCGGGGGCTCCTCTCCATGGCTGCAGCTGCGGCCCGGGGCCTGCTCCTGCGGGGGCTCTCCACAGGCCGCAGCCTCCTCCAGGCCACAGCCACCTGCTCCACCGGGGGCTCCTCCACCCACAGGGGGGCAGCAGCGTGGAGATCTGCTCCATGTGGGACCCATGGGTGCAGGGGGACAGCCTGCTCCACCAGGGGCCTCTCCCTGCACAGCCCGCAGGGGAACTGCTGCTGTGAGCCTGGAGCACCTCCTGCCTCCTGCTGCACTCACCTTGGGGGCTGCAGGGCTGCTTCTCACTCCTTGCTCTTCCAGCTTCTGTTGTGCAGCAGTATTTCCCCCTGCTTACATCTGCTCTCCCAGAGGTGCAAACAACATCGCTTATTGGCTCAGCTCTGGCAAGCGCCGGGGCCCTTTTGGAGCTATCTGGAGCTGGCTGTTGTCTGGATTGTTCTCACAGACGCCATCCCTGCAGGCCCCTGATACCAAACCCTTGCCACGTAAATCCGATCGAAGTGTATGCAGCAATTACAAAGCCGCTGTGCTTTGGGCTGTCATGATCCTTCTGCAAGTGCAGGGGAGGTGCAGGGTTGCTTTGCATTTCCAAAAGGAGGAAGAAAGCCTCCAACCCCACTGGACCTCAGCCACTTGCAGGATCCAAGCAACGCTCCCCACTTTCAGTTATCTCCCTCCCATGCACACAGTGGGAGCAAGGTTGAACAAGCACATTTTTGAAAATGTTTATCTTAATGAAGAATAAAAGAAGTCTACAACACCCAATCCCTCTGTGCACCCAAGGCAAAAATCGTGGACTATTCTGCCTCAACACTATTTTCAGACCCAATTTGTCAAGTCATCTAGCAGAGGATTTCTCTCTTGTTCACTCACTTGCTTAGTAGAGCACCAGTTTGCATAGGTGCTGGAGCAGATTCCTCAACCATCTGAAGGGACTTGATCCCAGAAAAGTTCAAAACTGCAGATGACTCATGATTTTGTGGTGAAGCATCTATTAGATTAGAGCTGTTCCGCTTAGGGCACAGTGAGACAGTGTGAGAAGAACCCTGTATCTCACTGATTGAGGCTTTATAACTCTACAGAATTGTCAGTCAACAATAAATGGAAAGTGCAGGAGATATGTTCTTTCTTCCTCCTTTCCCTGCCATACATTAGCAGAGAGATTGTGGTGGGATATAGGTTCAGAGCCTCACAGAAGAAGGATTTGAACCCAGGCTCTCCACAGTCTGCACCACTGCCTTCCTGATGGCTTTTGACTATTTTATTTTATTTTATTTTATTTTATTTTATTTTATTTTATTTTATTTTATTTTATTTTATTTTATTTTATTTTATTATTTTATTTTATTTTATTTTATTTTATTTTATTTTATTTTATTTTATTTTATTTTATTAGTATTATTATTCTTCTTTTTCTGGGTGGTGTCTAAGTCTTGGGGGGAAGAACAAACTGTGGGAGGAGGGAATGCTACTACTGTCTGTGACAGTGGTGATTTCTGGACAGTGTTAGCAACAGAGCTTCTGCAGAGAAGAGAAAATGCCAGGCATTCTCTGTTGGTATTCCATGTACTGAGTACTGAGTGCAGTTTTGGGCTCCACAGTATAAGAAAAAGACATAAACCTGTTAGAGAGTGTCGAAAGAAGGGCAACAAACAAGAGGGTCTCTTTTAAGAGGGGGATTGAGGTTTGTGGCAAGGTTTTGGTAGCAATTTAGGGGCTGCACTGTGCTGGACACAGCAACAGACGCACCATAAGCCAAAGTCAGACAATAAGCCAAGGTGTGTTCACGTGTGGTTTACTGTGGTTTAACGTGGTTTACGTATAGAAGAAAGTTTTCGCCTATTGGTGAGTATACTGCAGATTTGCTGCATTGTTCTAAATTAAATAGCAAGATAAGTGATGGCATCGTAGGCTGGGAAAATATTTCTAGAGTATCAGCGCATTTTGAGCATCATTTTAACTGTTTATGCAAACATGAAGATTATTAAAATCAGTGTTTATTTATGTCTGTATGTAAACAGGTGATCATGTTGTATAGCATGCAGTAAATGGTTTGTGAATGCTGCTTGAAGAATGAAAAGAGTAAGTCAGCTCCACAAGGAATAAATGAATTTTGTTTATTTGTGCAATGCAGAGATTAGAATTAGACCAACAGCATGGAGCCAAAGTCTTGCTGTGTGCCTTTTATCTGTAGGACAGTTCATGGAGGCTTCAGCAGCCCTATCTGTTTTCTAGCAGTCTGAAATGTCCTCTGTGGTGCTGCACCCAGTTGAAAGCCTGCACTGATTGTGCTGAACTTTCCTAACAGGAGGCACGGGTCCTTCGTCGGACGCTGGCTGGGGATGTATGCTGCAATGCGGGCAGATGATGCTGGCCCAAGCACTGATCTGCAGACACTTAGGGAGAGGTGAGTGCTGGTCCTGAGGGAACTTCGGTATTGTCTGCAGACGCTTCTTCGTAAGTACTCCATTAAAAGCACAAACCCTGAATTTATTAGTGAGACTTTCTTTGATGCCCTGGTAACAGTTCCTAATGAATCAATTCATATTCAGCTGGGTGAAATCATCCCAGCCTGAAGCAGAGAAATAGGCATAGAAGGAGAACAAATGGGGAATCCTGTCGCCATTATTTTATAAACCTTTTAGTGTAACACCCAAGTTGAGGCCAAGGGAAAACCTGCCACCGTGGGACAGTGCTCTTACCCTTCTCTTCACTCCTCACTTGTCAGCAGCACGAGGTCCAAACCCCCCGGTGCAAGCTCTTAAGCGTGCATGTCACATCCCAGGATGCTGCCAGTGGAGTGTTTGGACTTTCTGTATGGATCTTATGTTGTTATTTAATGGGTGCTTAGAAATCCAACAAGGTCTAAACACAGCCTGTACTTTTAAATAATCTTGGAAGCTCAGAGATACTGGAATGGCTATCAACACGCAGCATGATCCGTCAGAATATGTTTGCAGTTGATGTTTTTGTTTTGTTTTATTTTCCCTGTTTTGACAATCTAGCCTATGATGATAAAGGGCAGCTTGATGATAAATAACAAGCTTGGAATTCTAGGAGCTCTACACAAAATGTAAATATTCGAGATAAATTGAAATGTCTTTTAACATCTCATTATAAAGCTTTCTGCTGTCTAGACATTTGATCAGTGTAATGAAAACGTCACCATTTTTTATTCTATATCAATTTTTCCTTTCAGATTGGCAATGGGAAAAACACAAAAAACAACCAGAAGAATATCACAGAATCCTACGATGCTTTCTCGACAGGAAGGCTTGCTGTTATTCAATCCACCAGATGGGTAAGAACAAACATAAACTTTCAGGTTTTTTCCACTGAAATTTCTACTGTGTTGAATCACTAATTTGCAGTATGTTAATTCATAATTTTAAAAAGTGGATGTGAAGACAATGTGTATGCTTATATAAAAATAAAAAGGTATGCAGATGGGCGCAAAGACTAGTAGTACAGAAACATTCCCTGAGACCTAAATAAAGCCATGTACTAGAATCTAGCTCTTGATAAACTCTGTAAGCCTTGGGTACCAGAGTCAGTAATGTTAGAATAGACAGTCTTGTAGCTTATTGCTGTAATTTGTAATAAAGGGCACTAACATTTGTTAACTTGTAATTCTCGTTATAGTTTAGAAGCCTTTTGTTTATTAAAGAAACTGGCACTCCCTAAGTTTTGAAAAGAGCATAGATTGAGAAAATAATTGTTATTGCTAAATACAGGTTGCAGTTACTCTAGAATGTTTGACAGTGACGGTATTTACTGTATATTGTTCCCACATTCTTTATGGTCTCATTTTTCTTTGATTTTGTGTACGTGTGTCTTTTTTTCACTATGAAAACAGCACAGGTGGGTGTTGGAGAGGGGAAGTCAATTGGAGAATGGTTTGGACCAAATACAGTTGCTCAAGTACTAAAGTAAGTGAGATCATACCAGTCTCATTCAGAACGTACTCCCCTGGGGCAGCCAAGACAAGGCCCAGGCAGAGTTTTGAAGGCTGCATCTCCCCCTGTCCCACAGTCAGGAATGTACTTGCCATCTATTTACAAGTGCAGCATGGAATGTCATGCCACAGCTCGGTGTGCAGGTACTGAGTTGGGAATGGGTGACCTCTAAATTTTAATAAAGGAAGAGCCTGAGGAGAAGAAACTGCAGGAAAGTCTCCTGCTATGCCGTCTGCATGCCCTCACCAGTCACACCACAGATGTATATTCCTTTCTGCACAGTGGCACAGCTCTGGCAGGTCGAGAGTGCCACCGTGTAGGTCGGAGTGGTGGTGTGAAACATCAGAGAGAAGCCATCTCGGCTGAGGAGGGAACTGAGCTGCAATTCCTCCCTTTCTGAGCAGCAGTTCTGCCAGCAAGGCTACTGGATAAAGGTGGGCAGCTCCTCATAGTCTGGGAGCCACACTGAAAGGAACTGAGGCTGCTCAGTTCTCCAGGGGTACGTGGAGGTGTCTTACCTCAGGCAGGGGCTAGGCTACAGGTCCTGCGAGCTCAGCAGCAAGTCTTTGACACCCTGGAACAGGCACATGATCTGAAGAGGGAGGGGAGCTGAAGCATGCCCTGGACTCCAGATCTTTCATGGCCAAGTTTTTCATGGTGAAACGCTCACCCCCATTTCTTTCTGGCTTATTTGAAACAGCTAATTCTGCCAGTGCAGCTTAAGAGTGTAGCTCCCTTCCCCAAAGGTTTGGATTTTGCAGAAGTGGACATAAAACTGTGTGCTGCTGTCTCCCACTGAAGTTTTGGTGCCCCAAACCCTTAGCTGATTTAGCTTTTAACGCCCCATTTCTGCTGTGCACGCAGGCTCAGGCAGAAGTAATTCCACTGAATTCAGTGGAATTTCTTAAGCAAAAAGTAATCTGCAAAACTGGCATAGGAATTTTTTTCTTTTCCAGATGAGAAAAGACACAATTGGGCAAGAACCCAGTGCAGAGACTGTCGAGTGCAATAAAAAGTAATAAACTTGATGTAGTTGAACTGTTACTGTCACTGCACTTAGCAGTAAGACAAAACAGTTTGCACATGGTGCAGCGCATATGTTTTTCCTGGTACCACTCAGTACCTATTTTTCTAAAGATATTAAACATTTAATGTTTAAAGTTTTCTTTTTCTTACATGGAGACTTTAAAAAATGCAGAAAGGATGTTTTTTCTTAAGAAAAAAAAAATAAATAAATGGTTCTGAGTGTAAAGCTACCCTTTTGATCCAACTAGTTTATATTAATTAGTACCTTAATGTTTTCTAGGAAGCTTGCTTTATTTGATGAATGGAATTCATTAGCAGTTTATGTATCTATGGGCAATACGGTGGTCATTGAAGACATCAGGAAGTGACACCTCATCAGTTTTCTGGTAACAGTTTCTGATTTGACTCCATTTGCCAGCATGTATCTAAACATGAACAAATACTTGGGGGGCCATGGGTTTGTCTTGCAAAGGTAAGAAGAGGGAAGAAGGACATACAAACTCAGTTGTGGTTTTTTGATCCCTGATGCCAACTTCGTGCTCACATCACTGGATGTGAAGAGCTCCTTGAAGAATTTCTACTGTCATCATTGCTGCCATTTCATTTCTCTGGCGTTTTATAGGCAAAGCTTGACACTATTAATAACATTAATAGGACATGTCACTGCAGTCTTAAATTGTCATCCCCCAATCATTGATCTAACGTCTCACTTGGACGTGCCAGCACATACTGTCTGCTAGAATTACTTCTACTAAATAGCTGTAATTGCCATGCCCGGCTCGTTTTGTCTTGGGTGCCCTATAAAGATCCCCGGCAAACTAGCTTAATTCACTACTGAGAGGAAGATCTGCTTTGTGTTCCTCTGTGCGTTGACTGATTTCTAGTTTTATTCCCGCAGAAAAAATGTGCTGGTCCCCTCCTCAGAGCAGCAGCGCGTCCCACAGCAGTGCACATTTGCACAGAAGTGCTCTTGGCCGAAGCAAGAAGGCAGGAGGACTCTGCACAGGCTGGAAAGCCCTCTTGCTTATTATACCTCTACGACTAGGGATAAATCACATAAATCCCGTATATATTGATGCATTTAAAGTAAGGTTTTCTTTCAATTCATTGCTCGTTACTGTCAAATAAGTTTGGGTATCTGTGATGTCAGTAAAGAAATGAATTACAATTTCCTTTATTCCTTTTGAACTCCTAGGAATGCTTTAAGATACCACAGTCTTTGTGAGCATTAGGAGGGAAACCAAATAATGCCTTTTATTTCATAGGATTTTTAGGTAAGGAAAAAAGAAACTTATTCCAAATGTGCAGATGATCAAAAGAGAACATTTTTTGAAGGGGAAATAGTAAGGGGTCTAAGCGTGAACCTCTAGAAGTAAAGAAAGATGAGAATAGAATAAAATAAATGAAGAAGCATATCTAAAAGAGTTTAGAAACAGTATGAGATGATCCTTAACAGGAGCAGAAAGTTAACAGCAAAGCTAGGTGTAAAAATAAGTGATGACATCAACAAGAGCAACATACTGAGAATAGCTGATAGCATTTGACAAGTGTATTGGTCAAATGTCACTTTTATTTTCTTGTATTTCAAAACTGTTTCTGATAGCAGTATCTTTTTCACCTTTTGCATACCTTCTGTTATTAAGTATTGCTCTAATTAATTTAAAATGCATTCCTTCAGATTTCACCCCACTTTGGGCCAAAATTTTGCAACCCTATTTTGTCCTTTTGTAAAACCTAACCTGTTTTAGTTAGGCTTTTTTGTTCCAATTTCTGAATGAATGCCTAATGGGATTACAGATTGCATCTGTGAACATCCTGTACCTTTTAATCTGTCAAATGTTAGTGTTTACAACACTTGAGATTTAAAAAAAAAAAAAAAAAAAAAAAGTACTGGATCTCACATGGAAAAATAAAAGTATGTGACAAAGATAGAACATAACCAACCAAAAAATTACAGTAATAGGTGACAATAGGAAGTTATACTAAATACCCTGTGGGAAACGCTGTGTCTAAACCTTCCAATTCTCTTAAAGAATCCCTAGCTGGAAAGTCTAGATTATACTGACTGCAATGGCAATCTAATTTCTATTTTACAGTTCTGGACCAAGTGCTTATTAATGTCACTTGCTTATTTTTAACATACGGCTTTTACCCATCCAGGCAATGAGCTGATCTATCTGGACCCTCACACCACTCAAAGCTTTGTAGATTCAGAAGAAAATGGCACGGTTGACGATGAGAGTTTCCACTGCCAGGAAGCCCCACATAGAATGAAGATCATGAATTTGGACCCTTCAGTAGCTTTAGTAAGTGTCAGGAAATCTTGAATGCATGTACTTTATCTCAAAGTAATGTCTCTCTACATTGGTAAGGGCAGCAATGCATCTCCTTGAACAGAACCAAGATCACAAAGCTGTCTTCTGTGATCAACACATAGTAGTTTGTACATAACTACATGGAGAATCTTAGGGCAAGTGGGGAGCTGTCTGTACTGTAGGGAGCTCGCTTTGTTTTCTTTACTGAGCAGCTTTTACTTCTTTCAAGAGGCATTATAATGGTCAGAGCAAGGAACTGAAACAGGTTTACGTGTTTTATTCTATCACTACTTTATGTTTGGTCACCTCTAGACAAGTTACTTAAACTTACTTTCTATCATAAGTTGAAAATGTTTAAGTGGAATTATTGTATTTCACCCCAAATTACAAATACAAATGTATTATTTGTAATTCACCCAAAATGTCATGGGGGTACTGTGGTATTTGAAAAAATTGGATCTGATCCCATGCCAGTATCCTGTGATTGGGTGATTGGCAGTTGTCACCAGTGGGATGTGTTTCTAAAGCTTTAAACAATCTGTAAAGATACCGGTATCTGTCATTCATTCACATACCTGTTTTTTAATACTGCTGCTTTTTAGAAAGTTTTTTTGTTTTGTTTTGTTTTAATACTTAACTACGTAAGTGTGCAAAATGTGGCATGATGCAACGAGACAGACAAAATCATAATGAAGAGCAAATATTTTCAGTATAGATACCAGAATGGAAATGTTCCTTAGGTGGTCCATCATCTACAAGTTTTCAGCTTCTGCTGATACCTGGACTGTAGGAACTGGGTGGCGCTCCATGGAGGAGCACACAGGAGCTGCTGCTATTTTTTGCTTGACTATTTCGTTAGGGGTTTGCAGGGCCTTGTTCTCCCCGTGGGTTCTCTCCCTAGAGCTGCCACATATTTGGAGTCTTATATCTACTGATCGTACAGGGCATTACTGTATCAGAGGTCAAACCGCCTTACCTGCTGGTACCACATACCTACCATCTGCAAAGGTAAAACTCTGTGTGTTTGTTTTTTCCCCTAAGGGCTTCTTTTGCAAAGAAGAATGTGATTTTGATAACCGGTGTAGTCTTGTACAAAAGGTAAGAGTGGGAACTTAGCATCTCGATTTGTTCTTTATAAAGTCTGGTTTTTATTGTCTGTTTTTTGTAAAATTTTCCTTTGCATTTTCCTTTGTATACAAATTGTATGAGCCATGGAGAAGAATGCATTAAAGCATCAGGGTAAGGCAATACTACTGAATTGCTAATTGGAAATTGTTCAGCACTTTACCAGCCACAAACCCTGCCAGTTGGAAAATGGGTGTAAACATCCACACTTGAAGGTGTTACTGGGTGACACTTGCTTTTAACTTCTAATTCTCACTAAATGACTAAGGTTTAACTGCCATATTGTAGTGATGTATCAATGATTTGCTTCCTGATCCTTTTTTATTGTTTGACATAATAGATTGCGTGTTCTAATTATGACTGTTAGTCCCTGCTATCTTAAAGATCTGATTCTGTAAGTGCTGCAGGCCTCTAGCTCCTGCTGATCTAGGGAGAACAGAAGGTGCTGGCTGCCACAGGAAACAGACTTGAGGATGTTTCTGCATGCAGCTGTTAAGCTAAGCACCAGACGTCTGAATGTAACGTACCATCAACCTCTAAGGGCATTTATTTAAAAAAAAAAAAATCATCTAAGGAAAACAGTTTGTAAATAACTGAAATACAGGACAGAAGGTAACTTCTCTTTGAAGAGGAATAGCGTTTGGCTTCAGGAACACCTTTTTTCCTGACCAAAACCTGTCCTTCAAAATCTGATGCGTTTTTTTTTTTTTTTTTTTTTCCCCTTTGGAGGAGCTGATAGATCTGTCTTTTGTGCTATTGATCAACAGAAAACTTGAGGAGAGTTCTATGCAAGCAACTTTCTTTTAAAAAGCAGAAAATATTGTACATTCCTAGTGTGCTTGCTACCTGTAAACAAAATTACAGGTTTGCAGATATCAAAGCTGATATCAAAAGATGATAAGACTGATAATTTGTAGTACAGTTCAAGAGATCTGTCTTCCAGATGTGTTTTAACTAGGGATGTATTACAGAGACCATGGTGCTTGGATTTCACAGTATGTCTGTATAAAGACTTTTTTTTCCTGATGGACATGCGTAATTAAAAAACACTTTCAATTAAGCAGACACGTTTTGTGTTTGAAGCGTCCCCCGAGCCAGCTTTTAAAATGAAAGCATTCTGTCCTCAGGAGATTCTAAAGCAGCAGAGTCTACGGATGTTTGAGCTGGTCCAGAAGCACCCGCCACACTGGCCTCCTTTCATACCTCCAACAAAACCAGAAGTGACAACCACAGGAGCAGGTAAGGCACCGATTAAAAGCCTAATTGTGCAATGTTATGTTCCTCGTTAGCAAATAAAAGAATAATCACAGGTAGAATAACTATCCTTTGTGAGTGTCAAGCAATATATAGCAGGCATGTATCCAAACAAGCCATACAATTGCTAGCACAGATTTTTTTTTTCACTCTTACAAAGTACTTTTCTGGAATGCGTCTTTCAAATTTTTTTTTTTTAAGTGAACAAAATCAGGCATGTCTTCAGAAGCATTTTTTTCTTTATCTTTTTTTACAGAACTCATTGAATCTACTGACAAGCTATTTGAATTGGAAGAAGAATTTGAAATCCTGAGTGTGTGAAGGAAACTGTGGTGACTCTTCTGAGTGTTGAATATATTGGTAATATTATTGCATTGACTTAAACAGCCATGTTAGCCCCGAAGTGCCTGAAATTATGGATAACAGAGCACAGAAATCTAGTAGCATCCAAAACTCCAAGGGCAGTTTAACACACAAGCTTCCCCGGATGGAAAGGCAGTAAGAGATCTTGTGATAAGATGCTTAAAGGGAATCTCTTTTTAACGTACCTTACCTGGAGACAAACGGGCCTTTGAGATTAAGGCAAAAATACATGTATCACTGGGCACCATGTTTGGAGAAAGGGATAACCCAAATGGATATTTCTTGCTCTCATATAATAATGCAATAGTTTAGTTCTTCAAGCAAAACAGTCTTCAGTTCAGGAGGATGTTTACTTCTGTTCCCTCCTGTGGGCTGCGTCATAGGAAAAATACATTGTCTTGTTTAAAAGATCGACTGGATCAGGAGAAAATTGTTTCCTTGTTAAATATTTTAACATGTATTTGAGCAACCAGACTTTATTACAAAAATGTTTCTGTAAAAGGAACTATGTCTAATGGATACATTTTGCAATAGCCTTCCTGTTTCTGGGAGACCTCAAGAGGAACAGGAGCCTCAAATAGTTGATACAGATCACAACCACTGTTATAGTTATGGTATATTTCACCTTGACCTTAAAATTCAAATGATTAAAACTTAGGTTATTTCTTTCCGAGTTAAAACGAGTCAAAGGTGGTTTAACTGTACCTTATTTATTTTAGAATAGATTTACACAAGTTTCTCTGTTACAGCACTTTATCTGTGCATCTAATAAATTTCTTAAGCTTTTCTTAGGTTGTATGCTGCTATGTTTGGTTAATTTGTGTGAACTAAATATAAACCAGGTGATCTTAAAACTTAATATAGAAGCGTACACAGATTACTGAATTGTTGCTTTTTGACTTCTTGCCTTTTGAAATCTGTTTTGGTAGAAGTGCCTTAACCCTACAGGTTTATCAGAACAGCCTGGGCAGTTTTATTTCTAAGGCAGAGAATCTCTCTCTAGCAGCCATAAGAAAAACAGTTCAGAATAAAGAAAGGCAAACATTTTTAATCCATGCAGAAGTTCCTTTTCACTATCAGACAGTCTCCCTTGTGGTCATGTTGTCATGCTAGTGTCATGAACATGAATTGCAGACTTTCATCTTCACCAATAAATGACAACATAGAGAAATACTGAATATTGTCTCCTCTCACTTGCACCTCTCGATCAGGGCCACTGTTTTTTCAAACAAAAGAGTTAACGAGATCCTATTGCATCTTGTTTAATGTTTATTAACTACAGTTTGGAAACCACAAACGTAGAAAAAAAATATCATTTCCTTATTTTATTAAAACATATATAAAACATATATAAAACATATATAATATATATATATAACACATATTGTGTTGTAAAGCCCACAATTCCCTACCAATGACAACAAAAAAATCATCTAATTGAGCATGCAGTTTTCATTAACCTGTTTTTTGTTTCTTTTTTTTTTTTTACAAATACCCAACAACACATACACATGTGTTGTGTTGTGTTTTTTTCCATCATTTCTCACTGAAGCAATACCCATCCCGTATCAGATCTGTGTCATTACTCTAATTTTTGTTCCTAATGTACTTGAAAAACTTCTTAACTCTATTGATTGCAACAGTGGACTTTTTTCCCTCCGATCTTAACTCCATTTATCAATTACTTATTCTCTTAAAATCCTGCTTTTAAGAGATGGTTGGGTATTCACCATCTCTCACTATTATTTATAGATTTTCTTTTCTTTTTCAGTAGTTCAGCCCTAGTCAACTCGGAGGTGGGCAGCAGCAGCTTCTATGGAGCAGCTATGCTGGAAAAAAAAAAAAAAAAAAAAGTTGAGCCTTGAGGGAAAAGGAAGGTGGGAGAGCCAGATGGGGCAAGAGGAAGGGAGGTGGTTTGACCAGGACACCTTGAGGGTCTGGGAAGAGAAGAAATGGATGGGTGCTTAAGAAATGAGCAGCATCACAGCCTACATACGGAAGAAATGTGACGAGCAGTTTAGAAATGTGAGCGATTGGTGGTCTTGTGTTGATCGGCAGCTGTGCTCCATGGTTATAGCTGTAATTTCAGCAGGTTACTGTGTAAGCCGCATGTTGCCACTTCCTTGATCAAGGCAATGCTGTTCAGTTGCAGGGAAGAGGGGCAAGACTCAGGGAAGAAACGGAACGGAGAAAAACTGTACACTGTGGATATGCACACGTAGCCATAAAATCAGTGCTGGACAGAAAGAGAGAAAGAGAGACAGACAGACAGAGAGACAGAACGAAAGGAGGGAAGGAAGGAAGGAAGGAAGGAAGGAAGGAAGGAAGGAAGGAAGGAAGGAAGGAAGGAAGGAAGGAAGGAAGGAAGGAAGGAAGGAAGGAAGGAAGGAAGGAAGGAAGGAAGGAAGGAAGGAATGGAGGGAGGAAGGTAAAGGGAGAAAGAAGGAATACCCCACACTCATAAAAGTGAGAAAGATCCAGGTGTAAAATTATGTAAAAGAAAGACAACTGTCATGTTGTGGTCTGATAGTTTCTGGGAGAAAGCAGAAACCTAGCAATTCTGTCTTTCCTACTCCTCCAAACCAATTCCGTTGACAACTCTGAATGCTTCCAGCTAGAAAAAAAAGGAAGAATGAAGTGGAGGGCTCCTTGCCATCACTGTATTTCTGGAGCAGATTTCTGGATAGTCCCCGCAGCCAGCTGTAGGGCCTGTGCCAGGCTTGGAGGGGCTGCAGGGAACATGCCAGGGGCTCGAGGGGCTGCAGGGAACATGCCAGGGGCTGGAGGGGCTGCAGGGCGAGTGACACGGGTTTGAGGGGCCTCAGGTCCCAGCGCCGTGGTTGAAATCGATGCAGGGAACATCAGAGTTGTTGGAGGGGCTGCAGGTAAAATGCCAGGGGTTGCGGGGGCTGCAGGGTGCTGAGTCACAGCTTTGCATCAGGTCAAGACGCATTTTCCTAGAACCATCCATTTCCTCCTGAAGGGGCTGAATAGCATGGAACGGTCTTCAAAATGCACAGAGCAGACCCCAGCAAACGTAGGGATGTTGCTAGCAAGTAGGGAACTTTTGTGTTGATGTTGTTAACATTGTTTCACGACAATAGATGCAAACATGTATCTTGAGTTGAGGGCAAAGGTTACCTTGGATCTGAAGCACACAGGCGTTCACTAATGTCCCCCCATCCGGAGTGAATCCACAACGACTCGGAAGGAAAACTAAAGTCCAAAGCAGTGCACTGGGATAAAGAGAGTTTAATAGGGTAGAAAAGGAATAAAAACAATATAATAAATATTAATATTTATAATTTATAATATAATAACGTATAAAAATTGTTTAATTAATTAGATTAAATAATAATCATCATAATTTTATAGTAATAAAACAACGCCATACGGTACAACACAGTCAATAAAGTGGATTTAATGCAATAAAAATAAAACCCATTTTTCCCATCCCAATGAGTTCCTATCCCCATCATCACTTCCCATCCCACTGATCATTTCCTATCCCAACAACGTCCCAGTTCTGATCCCAAGGCTGAATTCCCAACTCCCACCCACCCATCCAGCCAGCCATGCACCCATTTTCTGCATTTTCAGGTCACAAGACTCTGATGAAGGCCACCTCAGCCTTTTCCCCGAAAAAAAAGCTGCTCTTTATTGTGAAAAACTTCACTTTTGCACAACACTGCAGACCCAGCCAAGATGGTCCTGCAAGACAAGGTGAAACAAACATACAAAACCCATATGGAGGTAAATTGGTTCATCTAAACAAATTCCTACCACGAAATCCTGATCCTCAATCTCAGCACCGATGAAAAAAGAGGATACAGTTCCCTCCTCCAAGGTCCCTCTCTGCCCCTGCTCCCCGTGGGCTCCTCTCCATGGCTGCAGCTGCGGCCCGGGGCCTGCTCCTGCGGGGGCTCTTTTTTGCACCTAAGTGCTGTTAACCATCCCAGGCATTTGTTGTTCACATGGTGAATAAGTGCTGTTTTGGATTTACAGAGATAATCTGTAGATTTGGTTCCAAAGGGGTTCAAATTCAGGCAAGGCAGTGAGAGCTTTGTGGGCTGCAGGAGAACCAAAATGCAGGAACTGTCAGGGCTCATCCTCACCCGTGACCAACTCTCATTTGGTCTTCTTTGGAGAGAAAGCCAAGCCAGCCAGATGGCTTCCACTACTTCTATGGGAGTGACATTGGGATTGATCTTTAAAATGAAATGAAGCAGAAGGCTGTGGGTTCTCCAACCTTCAAGATATGCAGCACTTGGCTGGGAAGGTTTCTTCCGTTCCTATGGATTTGAAGAATTAGGGCTGAAAGAAGCAGCAGGACCCTAGGGCCATATTCTGTCATCTCTATGGAAACTCCTGACCGGAATTACCTCCCTACTGGTGTCAAACTGCAGGCAGGCAAACGGGTGTGGTCTCCTCTCTGTGCAACTCCCCAATCCATGGTGTCTCTTTGCATGTGTGAAATTGCATGTGTATAGGGGGTGTGGTGGCAGAAGAGTGAAAGCCTCTTCTGATGGCTCCTAAAGCTGTGAGTCTGACCCTTCTGTGACTGTGCTGAAAGCGATCCTGGGGATAGAAGGGAGAGTGATCCAGCTGCACATCATGAGACGGGGAAGAGACAGAGGCTCTGGCGTGCACTGCTGACTGGTTTGCCTCGGTGGGGTTGGAGTGAGGAAGCTGTACCCTCCTCTGTTAGCACAAAGGAGAGGAGTTATTCCACGCTATTTTTCCTCCTCTGTGTATGAATGGACAGACTGCACAGTTGGTTAAGGCCGTAGCTACTGAAGACAAGAACTCGATTGTCTGCTGCTCTTCAGGCAGAAGGCAGAAGGAATCAAGAGACAGGACTGGCTCTGTCTGCATACTGCAGTAGACGCACTTTTTTGCATCTTCTGTGCGTGAAAAAGTATGTTTTAATTGATAAGAATCCCAAGGGCCTAGAAATACTGCAGTTTTAGGATAAATCTGGTATAAACTGAGTGTCCTGAGGATTTTGAGTACTCCATTTCCGTGGCCAGACCAACAGAAACTCCAGGGCAATAGGAAACACAACTTTCTCTCTCTTATCCTAAATTTCTCCACTTGTTATCTCCTGACCAGCAATTTACAGGAAAGTTACAGGAAAGTGAGGGAAAATATTTGAACTATTTATCCACCAGTGCAGGTGGTGCCATGTTAACTTCACTCTTTTGCAAGATCTTGTTTGCTAACAGCAAGTTATGGCCCCTAGGGATGTTTTACCTTGAGGGAGGGAATGGGGGCACACCAAAACAAGTAGAACAAGCAAAATACTGTGGGGTGGAGCTGACAAAACAACAAACAAACAACAAAAAAACAACTACCACCACAGACCACCCACTAGTGCCGTGCTTTTCATACTGAAGTGAGGAAAGAGCAGAGCATCCTTGCAGTAACTTCATGCCTCAAAACCCTCCTTTGTCACTCTTCCTGCACTTGTGTAACAGTTGCTTGCAGGTCTGTTTCCTTTCTTATTTCAGGACTGGAAGATGGCTTCATGGACAAAACAGACTTGGCTTGGGGAAGAGTAATTGAATTTATTGCCAACTGATCACAAAGTAGGACAGTGAGAATTTAAAAACTTTAAAACCAACCAACCAACCAAACAGAAAACCACCTCGCCACACTACCTCCATCCCAGGCTAAACCTCAGTCTTGATTCTTCTATCTATTTCCCACGGAGCAGTGGGGGGTGGTTGGAGGATGTTGGGGACTGGAGGTTGCAGGCTCTGCTGCTCCTTCATCGTATTTGGCAATTTTATTGATGGTAGCGCTCCCCACCCCTCCCATCCCCTCTTTTCCCTTTCCTCCACTCCCCTGCCCTCCCCTATGCTCCCTGTTCTTTCTGACCAACAGTATGATAGATTCGGGTGGGTGGTCAGCACGTGGGGCTACGGAGAGGACATGTACACAAAGATTTGGCTCCAGATCCAAAATGTCATGTATTTGGCAATTTTATTTATGGTAGCACTCCCCTCCCCTCCCCTCCCCTCCCCTCCCCTCCCCTCCCCTCCCCTCCCCTCCCCTCCCCTCCCCTCCCCTCTTTTGCCTCCTCTCCCCACTTTTGCCTCCCCTCCCCTCCCCCCATCCCCTCCCCTCCCCTCCCGTCTCCTCCCCTCCCCTACACCCCCTCCCCTATGCTCCCTGTCCCTATACTCTGCTACACTCCCCTCCCCTATACTACCCTACACACTCCTACACGCCCCTCCCCTATCCTACCCTAAACTCCCGTTCGCTACACTACCCTACATTACCCTATGCCCCCCTCCCCTACACTCTCCTACACTCCCCTCCCGTATCCTACCCTACACTCCCCTAAACTCCGATCCCCTACACTACCCTATACTCTCCTATGCTCCCCTCCCCTCTAACACGCTACACTACGCTATGCTACCCTACCCTACCCTACCCTACCCTACCCTACCCTACCCTACCCTACCCTACCCTACCCTACCCTACCCTACCCTACCCTATCCTATCCTATCCTATCCTATCCTATCCTACCCTCCCCCTGCCCTCCCCTCCCCTCCCCTCCCTTCCTTTTATTCCCTCCCCTTCCCTCCCCTCTTGTCTTCTTCTCTCCTCTCTTCTTTCTTTCGGGTAACTTCAAATCGCTTCAGTCATTCTCATAGCTCCTATCCCTGGCTGATTCACGGGAACCCATCAGCAGCAACCAGAAGCGCTCCAGCTGCTGTGTCACTGGTCGAGCAACAGTCTCCAACTGGGAATCGCTGACTTCGTTGTGTGGCTCAGACAGGTGCCCTGCAGTTCCACCGTGGCCTGGACGTTTCCTCTTGCTGTGTCCCCACCTACAGCGCACTTCTGCTTAGAAGCAGCAGCAGGCTTTGGAAGATGTCCCACTCCTTCCATTTTCAGTGGTTTAGCTTGGCTAACCGGGTGGTGTCTGTCAATAGAAGACAACAACGAGATTTGGGTTAGAAACAGCTAACTGAGTAGTTCCTTTGCACAAGGGCAAGGAATATCTACCCCTTCCTACTGGAGGCTGCAGTGTCAGAGATAATGACGGGTCCTTCCGAGAGCTTTGAAATATCCCTTGGGGATGCTGAGTCCAGAGGACCAGAGCAAACCTGTCTAAAGTACACCGTGGAATCACTCGGAATGACTTCCTAGCAGAAGCATGTGTCTGATACGGCTTCAGCTGCTTGCAGTGTTCTTCTTCACCTCATACCTAAATTCAGATGAGAGATCTCAATGAAGATGGAAAGGTTGAGAAATAGAGAAATCACTGATGTGCTTTGAGAACTTCTAAGGACTGAGTACTGCATCAATCCCATGTTGTAACATTAAGGATTGGTTAGAAAAGCAAACGTTAAAAACAAGGAAAGGGGAAGAACAAGTAAGCTTTCTTAAAGTATCTATTCTATTTAAGGTATCTTTAAAGAAGTAAATAAGTACTGAAATATATATGCAGATAGAGAGAGAGAGAGAGAGAGAGAGAGAGGGAGATACAGAAACCTAAGAGTCTGCTGTGCAGGTTAGCTTCTTGCTCTCTTTTCTAAAAGTCACAGTGAATGCAGCATCTGTGTGCGTTACAAGCATTACCCTCAGTCCAGCACAGGTACACACGAGAGGTCAGCCTGCAGGTTGCGGAGGCAAAGCAACTGCTCTGGCTGGATGTGAAGAGCCAAGACAGAAGTTGCTGTCAGGGAAAAGATACACAGAGGGGATGAAAAAGACGGAGTGTGCTTCCGACCTTCACAACTTCTAAGCAAGCGGAGATGAGGTTGTGGAAGAAGCAAATAAGCTGTTGATCTAGAAGCAGCCTGAAGATTGTCCTTAAGCAGGGCCTTGCATTCTTCATTTTTACAGCATTGCTTGCCTTCAAGTGCACGACGATGATTTTATGAACTTTCTACCACTACAGAAATGCACCGGATTCTTTCACAAAACTTACGGGTGGTACTTGGCAATATTGGTCAGCATTCTCTATTTCCTTCTTCATCTCAATTCTCTTTTGGCCTGTGAAGCTTTCCAGATCAGAGGAGAAGATCCACGGTAATACGGAGCTTTGGATACTGCAAAGGAAACGAAGAATCCTACTGACAACTCTTTTCAACCTCGCCTGCAAGCATCACAGAAAAGAACACCGAAAGAACACCGCTTTATCATGGGAAGCATACATTGGAGCATAGGTGTCCTATAGCTGAAGCGAGGTGAAGCAGGTTCCACACAAGGTGAAGGAGCACACCCATAAGCATTTCCATAAAGCCGTGTTTTCAAACAAAGGGTTAAGATTTAGATTTTCTTACAAGTGAAGAATGAAGAAATAAAAGAAAAAGAAAATTACCAGGACATCCAGTTTTCCTCTAGCTTGCTTTGCTTCTTTCCGAATCTGAGTCTGGAGTGACAGTCAGGGAGCAGCGTTGTGCAGAAATGCCAAAGCCTCCCCAGCTGGTTGTACCTTCATCAGCAAGGGCTTTGATACTGCTGCCTCCTCAGCAACATCAGCCATTTCCGAGGAAAGCTGGTGTCCATCAGGTCAAATAGGAATGGGAAATCCCTCTTGCCACAACTTCACACTCACACCAGAGTTGGCAGGACAGGCCGATGGACAGAGAAGCGTCTGCAAGAGTGTTAGAAAACAGACTTTAGATTTCCGTCAACCCAGGAAGAATTACTTGCTCATCCCTTCAAAGTGAACTCTGAGTAGAAGGAGGGGATCCCAAGCTGCATTCCTGACATCTATGCTGCAAAGTCATCCAATGGGACATGTTACTGGACCAGCCTGTTACGAACAGAAACAGGACTTTGAGGTTATGCTGTTGGATTAGAATTAAGCTCAAAGAGTTAGTCCTTTGACGTGTTTTTGTTTGCAAGTGTTTTCACTGCTTCCCAGACAATGTCTCCAGCAAGCTAGCTGCTTGCTTCATTTGTTCTGTTCTGTTCTGTTCTTTTTGATTCTGTTTTGTTTTGTTTTCTCAGCCAGGATTCTTAGAGAAATGAGATTAAAGTGATCATATTGTATGTCCACCCATCCCTCCCTCCCCTTCGCTTGTCCAGAGCTTTTACCTCATCCAGCAGCTTGAATGAACTCGGTCCTAGGCGCAGTTGTGTCCAAGCCATTCTGTTCCTAGACGTGTTGTGAGAACAGACAGCTAAGTAGTGGGGAGGGGACGTGCTGCTGTCTGCAGTGTGACCTCAGCGCTTACCAAACAGTAGGGAATACACAGAGAAGGGCCTTAGGAGAACTTCAAGCCCCAGATACGTTTTATGTGGAAACCATATTTCCCAAGATAACACTGGACGCAACTGCATAATCAAAAGGGATTCATTTCTTGGTTCATTCAACTCCTAGGTTTTAGTTTTAAAACATGTCTGTCTTGGCTTAAAGCACTCTTCCAATCTCTATTTCCAGTTCCTAGGATTTCCTGAAATAGGGAATCCCACTTTTTCCTTTTACAATCTCCCAGTCTCTTCTTTTTTACCTCTCCCCAAGAAACTTAGCACTGCTCTCTTCATACTTGACAACTAGATATGGAGCTGTATCAGCCAGAAGGAAGTTTCCTTCACACTTTCTGCTTCTTACGGTATCTGGGCTCTTACTTTTACACTTACTCACCCTTCCTACATTAGCACAAAGAAAGCTGTTTGGGAGATCTGATGTCTTGTTTTCCAGAAACTGCCCTGAATCACCTTTACGAGAGCTGTCCCACGCTGCGAGCACAAGTCTTGCAGTCTGGCCAGATATTTGCCTTCTAAGTCAATAACCAAATCTGTTACAAAGGTAAGAACATGTAATTAATGGAAAGGAAATCCTTTTATCCTTTTATTTTGATCCAAATTCACTTTTTTTTTTTTTTTTTTTTTCTCTAGACCAAGAATGAATCGTGGAGAACCACCAAAACTCAGGTGAGAAATGAAATGACAAATGTTAAGGTCAGGAAGCTTGCCCACTGCCATTGCTACCCTGAAAGCAGATGGAGTGCATCTTCATACGCCACAGCCTGAGACACTAGTCGACAGGCCAGCCCGTGTGAGGAAGTCCATTGCTGCCTGAATTTTAACATGACAGGGGGACTCTTAAGCCTCTTGTTTATGCTTTAGTACTTGCGGTCTATGGGAGGACCACAGCACACTCTTCTCTGTCTCCCCTTATTTGTTGATCGTCTGTAGGAAGAAGAGAACGTGCAGAGGCCCTCACCCGTACATTGGGTCTGTTCTCACTCTGTGCAGCTCCATCATTGAGCAAAGTACCAACCTTGAGGCTTCTGTAAGGACTTGACACAAACTACAGAATACTACAATGAAGCATTCACAACAAAACCACATTTTTTTCCTCAGCCAAGCATCAAAACACTTACAGAAGGGCGTGGTCCCTCTCTGTGCACCTCAAGGGGAGATCCACAAATCCTCACGTGCTTTCATCGCATCCAGCACCCTTCTCTGTGCCTCCCAGCTAAACGTGCACAGAGGCAGCTGTTGCCAAAGTGCTGTGGTGACACAATTCAGTTCTGTTTCTGAAGTCATCACCGCAGGCGCCTCCCAGTGACGGCACAACACTCTCTGTTGCTAATGCGTCTGTCTCAGAAACAGCTAGGGAAGTACCACTATGCCCAAACTGACTTGAATTAGAGTAGTTCCCAAATTGTTCTCTGCTCCCCTACATCTGTGGAAGGTGTGTGATCAATCTTTTCCTTGAGAAAGGACTACAGAGCAAAAGAGCTTGATTCTGAGACGTTGCCCGTCCTTGTAGAGCAGTTCACCTTTGATTTCCATGTCAGAAAAAAGAAGGTGAAATCAACAATTCCCTTCCTCTGAGCTGGGAATAGGAAAGAAGCCCAATTCTCCAGGAAGCCTTCAAAAGGAAACTCTGCATTTCTTTGTTAAACACCTTGTTTAATTTCTTGAAAGAAATCTTTCCCAGGACTTTGCAACTGCGGTGGTTCGAAGCGGGTGGGCAGCCGAGTTCCACCACGGCCGCTCTCTCACTCCCCCTCCTCAAAGGGAAAGGGGGAGAAAATACGATGCAAAGGGCTCCAGGGCTGAGATAAGGACAGGGCGATGGCTCAACAAGTATCGTGACGGGCAAAGCAGACTCAGCAGAGTGACCCTCAGGGTCCCTCCCTGCCCCTGCTCCCCGTGGGGTCCCTCCCACGGGATGCCGTCCTTCCCCAGCTGATCCCACACGGGCTGCCCACAGGCAGCAGCTCCTCAAGCACTGCTCCCACACGGCTCCGTCCCACGGGCTCCATCCATCCATCCATCCCCCAGGAGCAAACTGCTCCAGCACGGGTCCCCCACGGCTGGGCGGCAGCTCCCCCCAGCCCCCCTGCTCCTGCGGGGGCTCCTCTCCATGGCTGCAGCTGCGGCCCGGGGCCTGCTCCTGCGGGGGCTCTCCACAGGCCGCAGCCTCCTCCAGGCCACAGCCACCTGCTCCACCGGGGGCTCCTCCACCCACAGGGGGGCAGCAGCGTGGAGATCTGCTCCATGGGGGACCCATGGGTGCAGGGGGACAGCCTGCTCCACCAGGGGCCTCTCCCTGCACAGCCCGCAGGGGAACTGCTGCTGTGAGCCTGGAGCACCTCCTGCCTCCTGCTGCACTCACCTTGGGGGCTGCAGGGCTGCTTCTCACTCCTTGCTCTTCCAGCTTCTGTTGTGCAGCAGTATTTCCCCCTGCTTACATCTGCTCTCCCAGAGGTGCAAACAACATCGCTTATTGGCTCAGCTCTGGCAAGCGCCGGGGCCCTTTTGGAGCTATCTGGAGCTGGCTGTTGTCTGGATTGTTCTCACAGACGCCATCCCTGCAGGCCCCTGCTACCAAACCCTTGCCACGTAAATCCGATCGAAGTGTATGCAGCAATTACAAAGCCGCTGTGCTTTGGGCTGTCATGATCCTTCTGCAAGTGCAGGGGAGGTGCAGGGTTGCTTTGCATTTCCAAAAGGAGGAAGAAAGCCTCCAACCCCACTGGACCTCAGCCACTTGCAGGATCCAAGCAACGCTCCCCACTTTCAGTTATCTCCCTCCCATGCACACAGTGGGAGCAAGGTTGAACAAGCACATTTTTGAAAATGTTTATCTTAATGAAGAATAAAAGAAGTCTACAACACCCAATCCCTCTGTGCACCCAAGGCAAAAATCGTGGACTATTCTGCCTCAACACTATTTTCAGACCCAATTTGTCAAGTCATCTAGAAGAGGATTTCTCTCTTGTTCACTCACTAGCTTAGTAGAGCACCAGTTTACATAGGTGCTGGAGCAGATTCCTCAACCATCTGAAGGGACTTGATCCCAGAAAAGTTCAAAACTGCAGATGACTCATGATTTTGTGGTGAAGCATCTATTAAATGAGAGCTGTTCCGCTTAGGGCACAGTGAGACAATGTGAGAAGAACCCTGTATCTCACTGATTGAGGCTTTATAACTCTACAGAATTGTCAGTCAACAATAAATGGAAAGTGCAGGAGATATGTTCTTTCTTCCTCCTTTCCCTGCCATACATTAGCAGAGAGATTGTGGTGGGATATAGGTTCAGAGCCTCACAGAAGAAGGATTTGAACCCAGGCTCTCCACAGTCTGCACCACTGCCTTCCTGATGGCTTTTGACTATTTTATTTTATTTTATTTTATTTTATTTTATTTTATTTTATTTTATTTTATTTTATTTTATTTTATTTTATTTTATTTTATTTTATTTTATTTTATTTTATTTTATTTTATTTTATTTTATTTACTTTATTAGTATTCTTCTTATTTTTCTGGATGGTGGCTAAGTCTTGGGGGGGAAGAACCAACTGTGGGAGGAGGGAATGCTACTACTGTCTGTGACAGTGGTGATTTCTGGACAGTGTTAGCAACAGAGCTTCTGCAGAGAAGAGAAAATGACAGGCAGTGTCTCTTGGTATTCCATGTACTGAGTACTGAGTGCAGTTTTGGGCTCCACAGTGTAAGAAAAAGTATAAGAACAAACCAGTGCACTGTGATAAAGAGAGTTTAATAGGGTACAAAAGGAATAAAAACAAACAAAATAAGAAATGAGAATATTGATAATTTATAATGTATCATAGAATCATAGAATCATAGAAGCATAGAATATCCTGAGTTGGAAGGGACCCTTAAGGATCATCAAGTCCAACTCTTGACACCGCACAGGTCTACCCAAAAGTTCAGACCATGTGACTAAGTGCACAGTCCAATCTCTTCTTAAATTCAGACAGGCTCGGTGCAGTGACCACTTCCCTGGGGAGCCCGTTCCAGTGTGCAACCACCCTCTCTGTGAAGAACCCCCTCCTTATGTCAAGCCTAAATTTCCCCTGCCTCAGCTTAACCCCGTTCCCGTGGGTCCTGTCGCTGGTGTTAATGGAGAAAAGGTCTCCTGCCTCTCGACACCCCCTTACGAGTATAAAATATATAAATATTGTTTAATTAATAATATTAAATACTTATCATTTTATAATAATGAAACAATGCCATACCACAAAACACAGTCAAGAAAGTGGATTTAATTAAATAAATAATAAAACCCAGGAAATTAAATAAAATTTTAAAATGTAAATTTAATACAAATAAAACCCATTTTTCCCATCCCAATGAGTTCCTATCCCCATCATCACTTCCCATCCCACTGATCATTTCCTATCCCAATAACCTCCCAGTTCTGATCCCAAGGCTGAATTCCCAACTCCCACCCACCCATCCATCCAGCCATGCACCCATTTTCTGCCGTCCGTGCTGGCCATGCCCACATCCATGCCTGGTCTGGGCATGGGCAGCGGGAGCGGGCTGCATGAAATAACTGAACATGAAATCATGAAATAACATGAAATAATAAATAAGGTAACTTAATTGTTGCTGTTGTTAACATTGCTTCATGACAACAGATGCAAACATGGATCTTGAGTTGAGGGCAAAGGTGACCTTGGATCTGAAGCACACAGGCGTTCGCTAATGTCCCCCCATCCGGAGTGAATCCACAACGACTCGGAAGGAAAACTAAAGTCCAAAGCAGTGCACTGGGATAAAGAGAGTTTAATAGGGTAGAAAAGGAATAAAAACAAACAAAATTAGAAATGAGAATATTGATAATTTATAATGTATAAAATATGTAAATATTGTTTAATTAATAATAGTAAATACTTATCATTTTCTAATAATGAAACAATGCCATACTGTACAACACAGTCAATAAAGTGGATTTAATGAAATAAATAATAAAACCAGTACATTAAATAAAATTTAAAAATTTAAATTTAATAAAAATAAAACTCAGTAAATTAAATAAAATTTGAAAATTTAAATTTAATAAAAATAAAACTCAGAAATTTAAATAAAATTTAAAAATGTAAATTTAATACAAATAAAACCCATTTTTCCCGTGCCAATGAGTTCCTATCCCCATCATCACTTCCCATCCCACTGATCATTTCCTATCCCAATAACCTCCCAGTTCTGATCCCAATGCTGAATTCCCAACTCCCACCCACCCATCCAGCCAGCCATGCACCCATTTTCTGCATTTTCTGCAGAAAATTTTCTGCAGGCAGAGGCCTTGCTGAGTGAGCACCTAAGGAGAGGAATGTAATCCAGAAGGCAGCAAAGAAGAGCAATGCCCCGAAAGAAGAGCTAAGTCTTGTCTCTCAGCCCTTTGGTGTCCCAAGCAGCAGTTGCCATGGGCAAGCTTTCCCAGCCCAGCTGCTGCCAGCATCCCCCCAGCTTGCCATTGCCACCTTCCTGGGTGAGGCGCGCGCGCATTTGCCATTGGCATTTGCCGTTGCCCATCCCTGAGAGTGGCAAGCAGTGCGTAGGTCCAGCACGAGAGAGGGGAGAGGGCAAGCGAGAGGGGCAAGGGCTGAGGAGCGTGGCTGAAGCTGGAGCAGGTGCCTGCAGAGGTCTCTGTGCCTGCCTGCGTGCTGAGCGGGCCTGGGTGCTGCGGGGGCCGTCGAGGAGAAGCCCGAGGTCGGTCACGGGTAGCCGTAAGAGTAGGCTCTGGCGTGGTCCTTCTGCCGCTGCTCGAAGAATTGCCCGGGGCCGATCCTCATGTGGTGGGCCGCCCGCTGCCGCTCCTCCTGGGCCAGCTTCTTGAGGCGCTCCCGCTCGGGACGCTGCTGCGGCGTGATGGGCACCGACGACTCCTGCTCCTCCAGCGGTGTGGGCGCTGCGTCGCCGCCCGCCCAGGGCCCCACGCAGGGCACGTAGTCCCCGCGGGGCTGCGCCGGACGCTGCAGCGTGCGCGGCTGCGTGGGCAGAGCCGTGGGCAGTCCCCTCCAGAGCGGGGGGCTCTGGAGGGGACTGCGAGGGGGACTGGGCAGGGCTCTCCTGAGGGCTGGGAGAAGTTGAGGCCTCTTGAGGGGAGCCAAGGGAGGCTGGGGCAGGGTTCTCCTGCGGGCAGGGATGAATTCCTGCTGGGGGGGCCTTTTGGGCAGGGCTCTCCTGAGCTGGGGCCGGGCTGCAGGCTTGAGGGGGGAGCTGAGTGGCGGCACAGCAGCTGCAGGGGGCTGCAGCGCCCGCCCAGCCTGCACCTTGTCGGGGTGCAGCCCAGGGCTTGAGGGGACCTCACCCAGCGCTCTGGTGGCTGCCAGTCCCTGTGTGCTGGGCTCCTCGATGTCCTCGCAGAGGTCGGGCAGCTGCGAGAGGAAGCGCTTGAGGACAGGACTGCTGGGGACAGCGGCGAAGGCGTCCTGGGGCTCCACGGCATCCAGGCAGCTGAGCAGCTCCTCCAAGCCGGAGCTGTCCAGGTCGGCCGGGAGCTGGTCCTGCAGGTGCTGCAGCTGCTGGCTGTCCCCTGCCAGCTGGGGAAAGGCCTCGGCGAAGGCATCGGGGCCCAGCTCCAGCAGCTCCAGGGGCTCCTCAGGCACCTCTGCAAGTGTCGCCGCTGAGGAAAAAGCAAGCCAATGCAATCCCCCAAGCATCCCCCGCTGCCAGCTTTGCCATGGCTCCTGGGTGTGGGGCGCCCAGCGGCCGGCTGGGCCAGCCCCAAACTCACCGTCGGGCGTCGCCATCTGGGTGCTGGCAGTCGCTGGAGCCTGGGCAGGCTCGGGGGGAGTGGGGCCGGGCAGCGGGGGCCCCTGGTCCTCGCTGAGCCCCACGGCATGCAAGCAGGGCTCCGGCAGCTTCCCCCGGCTGCTGCTGAGGGTGCGGGGCGCGGGGAGCGCCTGCCCCCGCAGCGGAGGCCCCGGGACGAGGGGTGGCGGGGGGTTGCGCTGGGCGGGGGCCTGCAACAGGCAGGTGCCTGCGGGGTGCAGGAGCTCCCCATGGAGCACGGCCCTGGGCCCCAGCCCCAGCGCATGGTGGGGCACCAGTGTCCCCGTCACCATGGGCTGTCCCCACTGATGGACGGGGGCACAGGGAGGAGCGGTGTGGGGGAGCTGCCCCACGGCGGGGAGCTGCACCAGCTGCAGCTGGTGCCCCATGGTTGGGAGCTGCACCAGCTGCAGGTTTTGCCCCACAGCGGGGAGCTGCACCAGCTGCAGGTTATGCCCCACGGCGGGGAGCTGCACCAGCTGCAGGTTTTGCCCCACAGCGGGGAGCTGCACCAGCTGCAGGTTATGCCCCACGGCGGGGAGCTGCCCCCCAGCAGGGAGCTGCCCCATGTTGGCAGCGGGGAGCTGCCCAAGCTGCAGGTGCTGCCCCTGGGCTGGGAGGTGCCCCCCAGGTGGCAGCTGCACCCTGGCGGGGAGCTGCAGCACCTGCCCCTGGACCCCCGGCACCACGTGCCAGACGGTGGCCTGGGGCAGTGCGGAGGGGAGGGTGGGTACCTGGGGGGGCTGCAAGGGCAGCGCCATCGCTCCGGGGAGGGAGGGAAGCAGCCAGGCAGCCACCGTTGGCGGCACGGCTGGGACGACGAAGGGGGAGTTTTGCGTCTGCGCAACCCGCAGAAGCCGTCTGGGGAAACCCTCTGTGGGAAAAAGGGCACTGGGCTGAGCTCTGGGGCGCTGGGCTCGCCAGCAGGGCCGCAGCCCCGGGAGGAGCGGGAGCCGGCTGCTGGACCTGCCATGGTGGCTGGAGAGTGGGGCGGTTGCTTGGGGAACGCGGGCAACGGGGGTTCCGTCCCAACGGCTGACCAGCCCCTCGCCGACATCTTGGGGAGGACTGCAGGCTTTGGAGCCAAGCAGGCTGCCCAGCGCAAGACTTGGCCATCCCCAGCAGGCTTTCCCTCCCACGCAGTACTTGCCATGCCCACGACGCTTCCACACCGCCTCTTGCCCGTCCTGAGCATTTCCCAGCCCAGGACCAGCTTTCATCCTCATGGTCATTTCCCATCCTGACAAGTTCACATGAGAACAGATTCCCATACAAAAGATTTCCCATCAACACAAACAGATTTTTCCCTTCATCCAAAGAGATCTCGTCCCAAAGAATTCCCCTCTCTTGGAGGACTTCCCCATGGTTTTCCTACTTCAATAAATGTTACCCACCCCATTAAAGATTTCCCATCCCAGTACTTTCCCATCCCAGGCGTGACTGCCCATCCCAATGCTTTTGCTTCCCAATGCTTTCAAACCCAGAGAACATTTCCCATCTCTTTCATTTCCGAGCCCAATGCCTTTCCACCCCAAGGAAGTCTTCCCATCCCAGCAAGGATTTCTCGGCGCACACATCCTTTCCCAACCCATTCCCATTTCCCACTTTCACCATCCAACACACAGCTTAGCCAGCCCACAGCTCTAGAGAGGGATTTGGACGATGCTGATAGACACAAGGTCACGGGGATTTGCTGTGCTGACGATTGCTCTTTCTTACAGATCAACACAGATCCCCAGTCCCAAGGGCGCCAGGCAGAATCTGGCCAATATGTAGATACGAGGCTCTTCCATTTCCTACCGGGAAAGAAAGAGATCTGTGCGTTTCTCTCTCTCCACCTCCGGAAAAAGAGAGGAAGGGGAGAGCGCTAATGAACAGGAGCATGCTCAGCTCAGCCACCGGCATGGAGGCTGCCCGCTCCTCAGCACCTCGAAGCAGCAGCACCTTCAAGTCTCCTCCTGCAGCAGCAGCACATCAGTGTCTCTTGTCCCACCAGCAGGACAGTGGCGTCTCCCATTGCACCATGCCGACCTCCACGCCTCGAGTGCCAGCAGCAGTCCTCAATGCGAGCTGGACGCTCAGGGCACTTGTGGCCACCCACCTTTGTGAGCTCCAAGGCTGACAGGGACTCTCTGCTGAGCTCCCACGGCTCTCAGGCGTCCCGCTGGCAGAGCTTATGGCGCTAAGCTGACTGCCAGGAGAAAAGGCTCCCGTGAAATGGCTGCTCCACAACGCCAGGAGCAAGGTCTGCTGGGCTGGGGGTTCGCAGAGGAGCTCGGCCTTGGGCCTGGCAACTGCGCCTGGAAGCCAGGGACGGCCTTGGTGTGCAGCTGGACACCTGGGCCTGAGAAAGCAAGGTCTCTTTCAAGACGCTTGGCACCATCGTCACCCAGTGGCTGTCTCAGGGCGACGAGAGAAATGCACAGCATCTCTTGCTGCCCTGCAGTGCTGCTGTCCTACGCCCTTGGGTGTCTCCGGGATAGAAAAAGGGACGGATTTTGCCCCAAAACCCAGCTCCTTTCTATCAAAAGCATCACGTCCTCCTCTCTTTCTTGGATTTGGCTATGACTTTAGGAATCCCTGCAATCCCTGCAGCTGTGTCCCCTGCCAGCTTCTTGTGTGCCCCAAGCATCCTCGCTTGCAGGGCAGTAGAAGATGCAGAAAAGGCCTTGCCTTAGTGGAAGCACTGCCCTGCAGGAGCTCCAACATCCCTCTTAGCAGCACGCTGTAGCCCCCAAATGCCCCCGAAACGGCACATTTCAGCTCCTGGGAAGGAAATGAGCTCGCTCAAGGGGAGCTACCCGCTCAAGGCCCAGGTGTCTGTGAGGCGGTGTTGGCAAGGAGTCCTGTTGTGTGAGTCCGTTCTTTGTGGGTGCTCCGTCCCCACAAGGCTTGCTTTGGAAGGCCCAGGAGAGTCTTGTGGGCACTGGCCTGGGGTCCCAGGCTGAGCCAGCTGCTGCCTGGCAATCAGGGAGGCTCGCTCAGTGTCTTGGCTTGGGTTTGCGTGGCCAGGCTGTGGGAGCGGGGGGCTGCAGGGGTGTCCTCTGTGAGAAGAATGCAGCAGCTGCCCCATGGGAGCTCAGGGCCGCTTCCAGGAGGCTCCTTCCAGGAGGGACCCACCCGCTGCTGCCCAGAACGCAGAGCAAAAGGATGATGTTTGCGCCTGGGGGAGAGCCCATCTAAGAAAGGGAACAAAAGCTGCTGCCCAGCAGTGTCTGGCTCAGGGAGGAGTGGGAAAGCTCTGTGCAGCCCCCAGGGGCCGTGCAGCAGGAAGCAGGAGGTGCTCCAGGCTCACAGCAGCAGTTCCCCTGCGGCCTGTGCAGGGAGAGGCCCCTGGTGGAGCAGGCTGTCCCCCTGCAGCCCATGGGTCCCCCGTGGAGCAGATCCCCACGCTGCAGCCCCCCCGTGGAGGAGCCCACGTTGGAACAGGTGGATCTGCCCTAGAGGAGGCTGCGACCTGTGGAGGAGGCCCCAGAGGAGCAGGGTGTTCAAGGAAAGGTTGGAGCTGGTGCTTAGGAACATGGTTTATTGGGTGACATTGGTAGTACAGTGATGACTAGACCGGACAAATGTGAAGGTCTCCTCCAACAATAATGATTCTATGATACCTCCACCACGTCCTCCTCCTCCACTTCCTCCTCATCGTCCACGGCCTTTTTCTTGTCCACTGCCTCCTCCTTGTCTACCGCGTCCTCCTCGCCCCCCGCCTGCTAAACCTATTTCTCATTTTCCTCCTCCTTCTCCTCCTTCCCTGCCTCTTGCACCTCCAACACCTCCTCCACCTCCACTGCCTCTTCCTCCTTCTCCTTCTCCAGCCCCACTGACTATTCCTCCTCCACAGCCTCCTCCACCTCGGCAGAAGCTTCCTGGCCAACTTCCTCTGCATGCTCCTTGCTAAGGCATGCTGGTAGCAATGATCGTGAGCCCAGAAATGGCAGGAGGAGTTGCCAGGAACCAGGTGTGCCAAGGCGGCTTCTCTGGGAGGCTATGGCTGTGAGCGCTGCCCACCGCTCCTAATTCTAGTTCCATTTGTCACCCCACAGGACCATGGCACTGTGACCCTGTAAGGTAGCAGCTGGCGGCTCCTATCATCTTGATGACGCTCTGTGATGCGTTGCTTGTTGCCTGGGTAGCGATTGTTAGCAATTATGCAAATGGCTTGTCATCAATCGGGGATGTGGCTGCTCCTCCCTATAAATGGGCCAAGGGGGGCAGTGGGAGCCAGAGTGTTGGAGAGGGGAGATG